>NW_004949130.1:2227493-2247585 GCF_000317375.1 Microtus ochrogaster
TTGAAATGTATTTACATACATACGTTAGTTTTTATGTTATATGTTTATATTTGTACATAAGTATTAATTAGGTATAAAAAGATTTGAGTGCATGTATTTATATTTCATGTGATATATATATATATTTGGTCTCTTCTGTTTCCTCCTAACATCTGCAGGCTGAGCTTGATGCAACAGTTAAAATATCACATTTCTCCAAACGGCCTTTCATCCATTGAAATGAGATCACTGAGGCCCAGCGGGAATCGATTTGCCCTGGAGCCCCCCATTCGGTGCCCTCTAGTTTCAATAAGGAAAGCCAGGGGCTGCAGACATCCCCCCTAGGGGGGCCTCCACGGAAACCCTTCACAAAAGCAGGGACCCACACAGCACCAATTCCTTTTCTTCTCAGTCTACCTCTGTGTGTGCATCCACAAGGGCTCGGCGGCGCCCGTCTGCCCGCCCTGTTTAAAGATGCAGAGGTCCACCCCGTGTCATTAAAACAAATGAGTAGACCCCTCTGGTCATCTAGGTGAACGCGTTTCGTCGGGGTTTTCTTTTTCCAGTTGTCATCGCTATATATAAGTGTAACATATAAGCAATAACCGTAGAAAGATACTGTACCCTTGTGTGTGGATAATTAAAATAGGAACATCTCTGGACTAAATTAAAATGTGTAAAAACCAAATCCTTATAGCAGCCATGAAATTACAGACACTGCAAGTGAATCACCAGCCCAGGGACCGGGCGTTCCTCTCATTACTTCAGGAACCTCTTCCATGATCACAGTTTCCCATTTTCACAAATCTGCGAGGTCCCTTTTATGTCACTAAATATTTCAGCTCACTTCCACTGCCCTCGCTGTACACAAGCTTGCTGGTAACAGCGTGCAAACAGTCTCTAGTCATTGAGAGAAAAAAACCTTTGAGGTGGTTGTTGATAACGCTGGCCTCTATAGATCTAAAAATCTGAAGGGAATAGAAGGAGATAGATATACATGTATACACACACACACACACACAGAGAGACACACACACACACACACTAATGAAAAATCCTGCTGTGAGGTAGTGGCTTCTGTATATGACAAGGAAGCTGTGACCGTGAAATCTCAGCAATATGGCTGCCTAAGTGAGACCTGCGTAATGGTAGCTCCCACCGACCAACATGGATAGGGGAGGTCTCAAAAGGTCCACCCCTGGATGAAGAAGGGCTGCTCAGAGAAGGAGAATTGGTCTTCTCCAAAGAAGAGCCCCTGATGGATCACCCCAAGCAGTCTGCTCTAAGTACATATATAGATGAGCCAAACGAAATGAACTTAGCAGGTTACACAGACACACTATATATACATATACATATATTACACACACACACATATATATATATTATACAGATAAATATATATTTTATATAAATTCAGAGACCATGAATTTGAGAATGAGTGGGCAGAGGAGAGAGAGAGGAGAGAAAGATGGAAGGGAAGGATCTAGATACAAAACTTACATATGAAATTCTCAAAAAAAAAATTTAAAAAAGAAAACTATATTTTTCCACCTTCATGAAGTCGCAGTCCACAGGTTATAATCTGTGAATTCAGAGGACCCAAATACCTGAGGACCCAGTCCCGGCATTTTGCCTTTACCCGTGACCCGCACAATCTGTGCGATTCCCCTCAGAGGACAGCTCCGACATGCCCTTCTCTCCTCTGTACTCTGAGCGTAAGAGGTGTTATTACCCATAACTTTTTATTTAAAGGAATTGTGCAGCTGGGAAAATGAATGAATTTAATTATCAATGCAGTGTGAAAAAAATCATTAGAGCAGGGGCCTGGAACGCCACATATTAAAAATAAACAAAGGCTATTAAAAAATCAGTTCCCAAAAAGGGTGTCAGTTTTTCTTCAATTCTTAAAATGTAAATACCAAAAAGAAAGCCGTATGTAAACACCCACAGTTACAGAGGGAATTACTCTTTAAGAAAATGTTAAATGATTCGCTGGATCATTTAACTTTAAATCTATACTTCATGCGGCAGTATGGGAAGGTCATTTGATTGCTATGCATCGAAAAATGAGGATTCCATAATGTGGCCTCGAAGTTTCACCTTCACAAGACAAAATTTTCATTATAAAATTTTTATGTAATGGGGAGGATGTGGAACTCCTTCCTCGATGGTTCGAGAGGACACTTTCCATACTCCGAGAGGCAGCTTTGACGATGACTTTCAAAACAGAGTCGGACTCTGTTTGGGGGACTGAAAATATGAATCCTAAATGTTGTCTGAGTGGTCCTGAGACCGCTTAACTACCACTCAGAGTTAGCTGGAAGATGGGAGACAGACAGTGAGCAAAGGTGCCCAGACCAGGTGAGGTGGCGCAAGCGTAAGGATGCAGCATTGGGGTGGTGATGCAGCAGGATGCTGAACTTGAAAGGAACTTGGGTTGCGTGGGAGGGCGATCTGGTACGAATAAATAAATAACAGGAGGGAAAGAAGGAAGCAGTAGAGTTGAGATGCATGTTTTCTGGACTACATGGGAATGCTGAACTCGTTATCTGAGGTTTAGAGATCTTCGATAGGAACCAACAAACTGGTAGCTGGGATATCTCTAACAGGGCCACGTTCTAGCCCCAGTGTGGAGGAATTCAGGCAAGATAGAGGGGGCTAACTGTCTGGTACCAAGGGAAGCCACAGGTGGCAAGGCAGTGTGGCTCAGTAAGGGTCTGTCTCCAGCAAAATCAGGAACAGGGGGCAACTCCCTCAGGAGCCAGTTCTTGGAAGGTGAAGACTGTCACTCTGGGATGGGAAGAGCAGGGTGCAGTCTCTCCCCAGCAGTGCAAAGGAGTTGGCTTTGTGTCTGCAGTCCCAAGGGCTAGGATGCTGAGATGACGCGAACCTGTTGGTGAGCGCGCCAAGAAGCCTGCTGTCCCACATAAAAAAAATTCTTTCTGTATAGTGAGGAATCTCACCCGCAGTCGGAGGGAGATTGGACCAGGAGATGCAGGGCATCCTCGGCTACATTCTACCCCAAGTCCATCTCTGATCCCCTGTGAGCCAGAGCTGTTGGCAACTGCGAAGCTGATGTGCAGGCTAAGCCTCTGTGTCAGAAAACAGTCCCCAGCCAGTGTCACATAGCTGTGCTTGGTTAGCCAAAAGCTTTGGCTTAGATCTGATTCACGTCTCTGCTCTCTTCCAGGCTCCCTCTGGTAGGGAAGCTTCCGAGAGAGAACGGTACTTAGCTGGTCCTCGCAGCCTCCTTGCCCTTGAGTTCCTGCATGGACCAGTCTCCAGTGGGCGCCATCCAAGTCACAATGGCCACCTGCTGCTGCCTTCTCTGAGCTCCAGTGTCCCCATCTGTGGCTACTGGAGTTACACCTGACAGTGTGTGGGACCCTGGCTTCCACAAAATACCCCCTCCTAGCTCTGAGCACCCTTTAAAAATAGCCACTGTGGGGTTCCTCCTCTGAAGTGGGGATAAACTCCCTGCTGCTTGCCACTTTAAGGCGACTGTGGACCACCTCAAAGCCAGTGTGCATACCCTTCCCCTAAGCTGAGAGGTTCTGAGAAGAAGACAGCACTGCTGGGGTTCCCAGGTCAGTGCCCTCTCCCAGCAAGACCCTCATTCCATACCCTATTATCCTCTGGTTCCATTCCATTACAATAAACAGTTCCCCAGTTTTTCCCCTGGGGAGGCCCCATAGGTCCTGCTTTCTCTCAAGGTCATGTCCCAGCAATTGCAAAGGAATGAGGGAGGTGGAACCCAGAGGAAGGGTGGGGACAACCAAGATCCCAATGGTGCTGGGTGATTCCCTAGGAAAGGTGAGAAGGTGGGAGGTGATGGGCAGAAAGGGATCACCAGTTCCTCCCCCCCCCCATGCCCAGCAGAATAAGGGGGCCTAAGCTATTGTTTCAAAATATGCATTGTCTGTATTTAAAACATATATATGTGGAGGAGGAGTCGGGGGTAGGGGACTCTCTAGCTAGATAAATTCAGAGCGATCTGAATAGATTACCGCAGTTAAGTTTAGTACATAAAGAATCCAGGACGGTCCTGCTGTGCATTTCAATGAAGCCCATTTCTGTGAAGACTCTGGCTTGGGCTGTTGCAGCTCCATCAGAGAGATGGCTGCCCTAATAAGTAGGAAGGAGGGATCCATGGCTCCCTGCCCAGGAATGGTCCTCATGGGACTAGGCTCAGCCTCCAAGGGGAGGCAAGGCGAACTCAAGAGGAGAGAAGCCTGGCGGCTGGGGTGAGAGGCTGAACACCTGCAAGGAAGGGCTGGCTATCTAGGTCATCACCAGGCTTGAGCTAGCTAAGGTGTCCTTCCTGGTGCAGCCAAGGCCTCTGTCCTCTGCATCTTCCAAGTTTTCCCAGGGGAATTAGGGATGAACATGGGATCCGAGGATCAGAGAGCAGCCTCTTACCTGGGTCTCCCAGCTCTCACCTCTCTACCACCTTAGACTTTGTCCTTGCACAGGGGGGAAAATGGAACAATGCTACCAATAGAAAGACTAGGGGGCTCTGGTCACTCCTTCCAGGGCCCCTTAGAGGAAGGACTTTAAGGAGAGAAGAAGGAATTTGGGAGAAGAGAAGAGACACAAACAAAGCCCTGGCTGGAGCCACCGGAGTCCTTGAACGGAGATATGAGACATAGTTCTTTCTCCCGCACTTCTTGGGCCCAATTGGTTGTATTTGCAAGAATCGGGAGAGAAAAGATTGACTGGATGTGTTCAAGAAACATCCCCAGAGCCAACACCCAGGTTGTGAGGACAAGGAGACACAGGCATATCTCAAAAAAAAAAAAATTATAAAAATGGTAACCATCTGTGGGCATGGTTCCAGAGAACCTGAGTCTCATTCTATGTCCAGCTATTTGACCCTGGGGAGCTACAGAGTCCCCAGCCAGTGCCAAGGAGCAAGGATCTCCTCTGTCAGGGGAACACAGAGCTTCTCCCAGGTGAACATAGGAGATGCCTTGGTCTGGCCAATGGGACGTGAAACATACCCACTCTCTTTGTAAAGGGCACTGTCGAGACCTGGGACCAATCTCACAAAGAAAATAGAAACAGCTAAACTCTTAGAATTTGCCTCAGTCTCTGCTCTCTGGATGGAGTTTGCTCCTGGACTTCCGTGAATAGTTAGCTGAAAAGCTGTCAGAGTGGACATCTGTTGTTTTTGCCTGCCCAGCCGCTTTCCTCCTTGCGCTGGAAATAGCATCCTGATTTTCCTTGAAGAATCGCCCCTCCCCCACGCGCATCCATTTGGTCTCTAGGAGGAGCTGAACCCACCCCCAGCTCCAAGGATAGGCAAGTGACCCAGTCCAGGACAACAAGGAGGACATCCCATCCCACACGCTGGTTCAGGGGATGGGGATAGGACCTAAATCAAGAACGGCCTCACTCAATCACAGGTCTTTGTATAAAAAGAGACATCTCCCCCCGCCCCCCTCCCGGTGTTCCTGAGAAGAAACATGTAAGTCTAGGAGCTGCGGGAAGCCATCTTGCCAGCACAAGGAACGCAACCATGCAGCCAGATAAAGGAACCCAGGCAGAGGACACATCCTGACCCCTAGATCTAGCCCTTCCTGAAGCTCTACCCACCAAGCTTTTCAGTTTCAAATACCAATATAACCTGGTTTGACAAGCCCATTTGACTTGGTCTTCTATGTATATACTTTGACTAAGGTAGTGATCTTGCACACAGATGGGCTGACACAGACAAGATGGGTCCATTTGTGCTAGTGCAATAAAATACAGAATTTTTTTTCTCACAGTACGGGGCCCGGGAAACTCAAGATTAAAGCATCCAGAGGTCTGAATGGTAAGAGCCACTTGCTCTCTGCTTCAGAAAGGCCTCTTGGTTGCTGTGTTTTCTGGGACAAAAGGCCAGCGTCTCCACATGGTGGGAGGCAGAAGAATAACCGAACCAATTATCATGAAGCGTTTGTCGTAAATGCCTTAGACCATTTATAAGGGGGGGGGTGCTCATGGCTTAATCACCCCATTAAAGGTCTCATGATCATCTCACTGGCTATCACATTTTAACACCTGAATTTGAGAAGGGGCCCACTTAAGCCAGTGGGACCTGTGACATCCCAGGACTAATAAGGTCTCCCAGGTGTCTAGCAGATTCCTTGAGTTCCCAAGTAAACATGTCTGCTTTTTCAGTTGCATTTTGGGATGGCTGCAATGGAGAGGTTTCCTCCTGGGAAGACAGCAGACTGTGAAGTCTGCACAGTTTACAGCTTTCTCATCAGGAGCTTGGGATGGTTTTTTTTCTTCTTCTCCCCTCTGCTACCTTAGTTACTGATTATTTCCAGATACACAAACTCATTTTTTAAATGCAATCAGGACACCCTCGTACCCATCTATAGATAGTAAAGAACAGTAAGCTGAAGCCCCGGGAATGTATGACTATCACGCAGGCGGAGGTGGAGAGCCTCACAGACGCACGCCACTGCAGGAAAACACTATTTTGTTGGTCATTCAAGCCGGGGGCAGGGGTTGGTGAATAATCACCTTATTTTGAATAATGAACCAAGAAAGTAATAGTATTTAGAAAACTTAGAGTCTATTCTTGTCTTTGAAAGCCTGATGAGTGTGGGGAAGTGTGTGGGCGTGTGTCTCAAATGCACGAGGTCGCCACCTCTTCCAGAGAGCCCAGGCCACTGTCTCCAGTCAGCCAGGTGCAGCCAGTTGGAGACTGCCCAGGTCAACTTCCCTGGCTCCAGCGTCTCATCAGGCTATGGCCTTGAGACCTCCATTTCTCTGCACCCTGCCTCTGTAGAAGGGAGACAGTGTGCAGCTGTTCCTGTGGTCTCTGTCCTGGCTTTAGCATCACGGTAGGTCTCATGACTGGACTGCTCACCACCAGAAGATGCCTGGAAGAAAATCATTTCCGGTCTCTCCTGGGGCAGGCCCGAAGAGTCTTTGGCCAACTCCATTGTTATCCAAGGGACTTGGGAGATGGATGGCTCCATGGCCAAAGTGTTTGCTGCCCAAGAGTGAGGAACTGAGTTTAGACCCCCGATACCTACATAAGAAAACCAGGTGTGGTCCTGTGTGCCTCTAATCTCAGTGCAGGGAAGATGAAGATGGGAGACCCCTGGGGATCACTGGCCAGCCAGCTTAGCCTAATCAGCGAGCCCTAGGTTCAGGGAGAAACTCTTCCTCAAAACACACTGTGTTTTGATAGTGTCATCTCTGTCACAATTCATACCTGCACACATATGCATATTCACACACGGGTGCAGGACTTTGCAGTTTGACCTGCATGCAGACACATGTTCACACACAGAAGCAGGATTGGTGACTTACTGCTAAAACAGAGGCTTGCACTGGTAGGGCAGTCTACAAGAAATGCCTCAGAACCCCTTTACAGCCGGTGCCGACTGTACAGGCAGCTACTCCCTGTGGGGTGTGAAAGGGGTTTTCCACGTGTGGTCCTCACATGTAGCTCTTTCTAGATATGGATGTTGTGATGGTTTGTGCACTGGAGGCTCTAGAGTGGGATGTTCTGCTAACTTTAGGAGGATGGGACCTAGCTGGAAGAAGTCACTGGGAGTAAGTCTTTAGGGATATATTATTCCCGACTCTTTCCGGTTTTCCGTCTCTCTATTTCCTGACAACCATGAAGAGAAGAAGTTCCCCGGTTTTGCGGCACCCAGAGACAGGAGGTCACATGACTATAGGGTGACCCTCCAAATCTCTGCGGCCAACTAAATGTCTCCTCCTTTAAAGTTGTCCCTGTCATATATTCAGGTCAAACTGACATAAAACTGATACAGTGGTGCATGCACTGGGTACCATCCTCACTCTCCTGTCTCAGAGACTGAGCCCTTTATATCAGGCGCATGGCAGGGAACCTCCCTTACGGGTATCCAGATCCCCGAGACAAGAAGCCTCAGACCTAATCTCAAACTGAGCACCTGCCAAACCAAGCAGTCCCAAGTCGCCACTCATGGTGGACAGTGGTCCTGAGCTAAAGTCTGCCCATTCAAAGACCAGAATTCCAACCTCCATGGGAAGTTTGGAAGCTTTCCTCCCTTATCACACTGACCTAATCTTTGTGTGGAGACTGCTATTTACATTAAAATTGGTCACATAATGAAAAAAAAAAAAACATAGTTCATTAATATGCTAAGAAGTGCTAATTTGAACATTGCCGAAAAGCAATTGCGAATTCCATCTTGCAACCCGCAAATTTGATGCAGTGCAAATGAGGGCTGATGGCCCTGTCTGCAGACACTCAGATTCAGATGCTCCCCAGCTCCCCTCCTCAGAGGCAGAGGTGGGCTCCAGGACCCGGTGCTGCTGACTTCGACCTTCTGGGAAGAAACGCTAAGAGCATGGAGTGACCCGGATGTAGCCTGTGTGTACTGCTGTAAGGAGCGGACTCAGAAAGCCAGCTCACACAGGGTGTTGAAAGGTCCCCAAATGTCTTATAAGATGAAACTGGGCCAGAACCACACCTGCACCCAGCCGACTGGCCGCAGTTCTTCCTCTCAACCTTGACTCTGATGGTGACCCTAGTGACTGGAGGTGCGGCCTGGGATGCCCTCAAGCAGGAAAGCCTACCACAGTCAAAGATGGCTCTAGCAAGATTTGGCCCTGACCCTCTCAGGAGTGTGCTGGACGCAGCTCAGTGGATGGGACCAACGTTGCCTGACTGAGCTGACCCATTCATTGTCCTGCCTGCACAGGAAGTGAAGTGTGCAAGGTACCATGTGACAGGAAGTCAGGATGGGGGCAGAATACCCCTAAAAAGTCCCTTAGGAGAGCATGGCAGGGGAGACCACGCATCCTTCACTAGGGAAAGAACCCAGCACCGGCTGCCACTGTAGGGACAGGATGTCACCTCCTCAGGGCACTCAGAGACTCTGCGCTGACCTCCAGTCTCAAGAGTAAGTGGCACACAGTAAGGCGGTCTGAGGATGCATCCTGGCCCGGCACTAGCCCTCCAAAGCATTTTCTGGCTTGGCCCATTTCTCCTTGAAAATAACAAAGGAAGAAAGGCTTCAGCAGGCCATCTTCACACTGCCCTCCCAGACACCACAGGGGACTGTTGATGCCCTTCTGGGTTCGGCTAGGGCACCTAAAGTGTTCATTCTTTTAAATCCCTCGAGTTTCTCCTCCCATCCTCTGGGAAAGAGGGTTTTGTCAACTTTAACCCAGCAGCTTCGCCACGGTGTTTGTCACACTGGAAGTCACGTGTGTGTGTGTGTGTGTGTGTGTGTGTGTGTGTGTGCACAGTTCCACGTAAAACAGAACCTTCCTCTAGGCAAGAAGTTTGTCTTGCCCACTACACGGAGCACTAAGAAGTTTGCCTGGCACATGATGTATTTTGGGTAAGTTTCCAGAAAGCAGGTGAGTTGGCAGCCAACTCTTCTTGTAGCACGATTGATATTTCAACCACTTCTTAATGGATTTAAAAATACAAAACCTCACTCAAGTTTTTTAACAATTGTTAGGTATCGGTTCTACCATTAACCCATTTCACCGATAATTAAAGAAAGAAAGGCACAGAGAGGCAAAGTAATTGTCCCGGGACCACACAGCTAGCAAGAGGTAAGGCTATGGATTAGTTCTCTCTGTTTAAAAGAATTGTTCATTCATTTTGTGTTATGTGGACATGTGTGTGCCTGTGTGTCTATATGTGAAACATGTGTTTGCCCACTGAGGCAAGGAGAGGACGTTGGATTCCCTGAATCTGGTTGCAAGCTGTCCAGCGTGGTTGCTGGACTCGAATCTTCTGCAACCACAGGAGGTGCTGGGGCTGGAGAGATGGCTCAGCAGTGAAGAGCACTGACAGCTCCTGCAGAGGACCTGGGTTCAGTTCCCAGCACCCACAGGAGGCTCACAACTCCGTAATTCCAGTTCCAGGGGTCCTTGTACCCTCTTCTGACCCCCTTGGGTACTCCAAGAAAGAGGTAGGAATATATACACTAAAGCACACACGCACACACACACACACACACACACACACACACACACACACACACATAAAATAAAGCAATTTTTAAAAGCGCCCTGGTGTTTTCAACCACTGAGCCATCTCTCCAGTCCTTACTAATGACTTCTCTTGTGACTGAGACAAGACAGCTGACAGAAACAACTTAAAGAACAAAGGCTTCACTTTGGCGCCCAGTTCCAGGAGCCCATCATAGCAGGAAGGCATGGGGGCTCCGTCTGTGACAGCAGAAACTTGCAGCATAGCTACTTACAGCTTGGAGGGCCAGAAATAGGGAACCAGGCAGGCACTAGAAGTGGGTGTCACCGTAAAGACCTGCTTCCAAGGACCCTCTCCTGCCATGTAGTCCCACGTCCCAAAGGTTCTATGACTTCACAGAAGAGCACCACTAGTTAAGCTATAAGACTCCTCAGTTGTGAGGAACAGGTCTCATAGCAGACCGAGAGAGCTGACGATGGTCTGAGCCCTTGACCTCAAGACCAGTTAGTCAACCCATGGAAAATCAAGCTTGAACCTTTTTCCTGGGAACAGGGATACGCAGTCCTCAGCCCTCTCTTGTGGCAGAATACCTGTTTTGAGTCCTAGAGACAGGCAAGCCAGTCCCCTTCAGTTCTTCATTTGTTGTTTGATTTTTCTCTAAAATATGCAACTCAGTATGGAGAGCCCCATGGGCACCCCCTGGAGAGTCTGGGGTCAGTCTGTTCATAGGACTGGCAGCTGCCCATCAGATAACATAACACAGGGCTCCAAGAAGCTGAATGGCGCTTCCCGTTGAACAAACTTAGAGACAGGCATTGCAAATCAGCCCCTGGTCCTTGCCCCCAGGAGAGAGGCTAGCACTAACCACCCAACAGGCAGCTGTATATGGGCATCTCGTGAAGGCCATACCTGGAAGGATGACTTAAGAGCTTTGCAGTCTGCCCGGAACCCCTAAGAACCGAAGGAAGATTCACAGGAAGAGTTCCCTGTCTCCCGAGAGAGGTCCTGGGTGGAGCCCCAGAAGCCTTCCTCTTGTCCCTAAGACCCATGTTGCATGAGACTGTTGTAATAATCATTGACTGTACTCCTCAGAAAGGTGCAAATGACAATGACGTAGGGTCACTGCAGAAAAACTGCAGAGAAGTGGGGACACCCAGGAGTCCAGCTGTGCACAGCCCTCAACCTCAGAGACCTCATCTCTCTTCCACGCCCCTGGAGTGTCTCCCAGGGGTCCCTGCCTGCTGATTGCTCTGCTGTCCAGCTTCTTGTGGCTTGTCTCACTCTGAGTTCCCAGATATGAACCCCTGCAGTGTCTTTGATGTTTTCAGCAACGAAGTGCAGTTTAGGGTTCTCTTATGGAGAGAAAAGCAATGCTGGGAAGAATACAGAAATAATGAAGCTGCCCGTTTACTTCCCTTCTTCCTCTTTCCTTTTGTTATACTTCCTTTTGGTTTGGGTTGAGGGTTTTTTGTTGTTGTTTGAGACAGGATCTCACACAGCATCCAGGGCTGGCCTGCAAGTCACAGCAATCCTTCTGCCTCTGCCTCCTGAGTGGTAGAATTTCAGGCATACACTCCCGTTCCTAGCCTCTTGTTTCCAGAGCTCAGTTACATGAGTGGTGACCCCCATCTCAGCACCACCCACTCCCGCTCCTGTGAGTGGCGGTCCAGCTCAAAAAGCCCCTTTCCTGTGTCTAGCAGTTTTGCCACTACTACCCAAGTCGGTTCTGCAGATCGACATGAGTAGGGCCATTCCTGCGCATCCTGCTTTAACCATTCACACCACCTGGCAGAACCATACCTCCTACCAGCCCTGATGAAAAGCCTAACCAGAAAAACAGTGTAGTCCCTCCCTGTCTCTACTGAGAACCTTCTCAAGTTCAAGCCACCTCCTCATCTTGCTTTTTTTTTCTTACACATGAGTTATGAAGTCTCCCAAGGTCCAGGATAGCAGAGGAAAAAGGCAGGGTCACTTTTGCCCAGCTTTCGGTTTATCAGACTTTCACGAAGTCAAGGGTGCAAATAAATGAATCTCCTAGTCTACCTTGGTCCTGCCTGGAGGAAACCGTCATTTTGAAAAGATAGGCTGGTCCATTTCAACCACACTGCAAGAACATAGAGTTTTACAAGGACATGGAGCAGTCAGAGAGAACATTTTATGCCAGAATAGGTTGCTTAGCTCTCCTACCATCCCCTTCACCATTAAATAACACGTTGGGGTTCTGGGTTTATACATCAGTCTCATGGCTGATGAATGTGAGTCCATATCAGGTTGCTTCTAACAAATGCCACCTTGCAAAGATGGCCTCGGGCAGGTGTCCTGTCAAACAGTGCTTGGGAAGATCCAACCACGAGAGGATGGGTCAGATGTAGGCCTAGAGCAGTGATGCTGAAGATTCCAGGAGGAAAGCTTTGAGCAGGGAGCAGCAGTGCAGAGACCAGAGAATGACTTGTCCCCACCGTTACCAATCACTCCGTGAGTCCTCCCTGGATGACACCTCCATAGGTCAGGTACCCTATGTCAGCTGCCAAGGATAGCCGCTGGCCCTTGCTAAGGTTCCTAAGTGCTTTGACAGTCAGTTAGAGCCAGTAATTAGAATTCACTGCAACTTCAAGAACACACAGCCTGTCCACAGCCCAGGCCTCCTGTGACCTCCGTATGAGTCCAGAGTCGCCACACCTGGTTCCTGTCTCGGAGTGACTGTCCCCTCTGATAGCCAATGAGGAAGCTATGAAGTGCTCCCACAGACATAAGAGAGAAAAGCTGCAGGAGAATGTCCCAATTAAGCACAGTCTGGATGGGTAATTTGAGGTAAGATGGAGGGCGAAGGATAAAACTGACCCCATTTGTAGTTCAAGTGTCCTTCCAGGATAGCATCCCATACCCACCCCAACCTGTGAGTTTCCTGCGTCCCACAAGAACAGGCCGGGATGGGGGTGGGTTAGCATGCTCATGGACCTCTCCAGTGCCAGGATCCAGCATGATCAGTCTTCACTTTCACAGGTAATAAATACACTCAAACAAAAAATGCATTTGTCCCATGCATTTACCCCCACATAGATCAGGTTCTGTTTGCTAATTATTTACATTATAGTCTTAGGGTGGCCAAGAGGACACACAGACATCTTCCCATGCATCTCGATGTCATTAATAGTCTCTTAACATTGATAGGCTCTTGTGGAAGACCCAAAGCACTAGTCTGCTGCCCATGGCAGTGGAAACAACAGGAGAGCCTGCAACTCGCATGCCTGTCAAGATTCTATGTGCCATCTATTTGAGAAAACCTTCCAGTCACCAACAGCCAAAACCCTTTGGTGAGTTGGACCCTTCAGTGAGACAGTTGTGGATGTAACAGCCAATCGGAAATTTGAAGACTTGGGTTGGAGTCTGTGATTTGTCCCCTGCACAGCTTGAGTCTGTCAACATGACACAAACTAGAGTCACCTGGAGAAAGAGCTTCAGTTGAAAAGATGCCTCCGTCAGACTGGCCTGATATGGGATCCCCTCTGTCCAACAAGCAGCCTCCTGCAACACTGGCCCGTGGGCAGATCTGCGGGGCATTTTCTTCGTTATTGATCGATGTGGGAGGGGTTGCATCCCTAGGCAGGTGGTGCTGGGTGGTATAAGAGAACAGGGTAAGTGAGCCACGGAGAGTGAGCTGCGCTCTTCCGCAGTCTCTGCTTCTGTTCCTGCTCTGAGTTCCCTCCATGACAGACCTGTAATCAAACAGGCCCTTTCCTCCCCAAGCTGCCTTGGGTCCGCGTGGTTTATTACATCAACAGAGAAACTGAACTGGGAGTTTAGTTTCCTTTGTGAACTGGGAGCCCCCTACTTTCCCCATTCCTCCCTTAAGGGTGGTAGCAGGCATCCTACTCAAGTGAGTGGCTATGTGAGGCAGGGAGGACAAGAAAGAAAAGTATTTGGAAGGAGTTGCATGGGTGAATGTGAACTTGGTGGAGGGAGAAGAGACACTAGTGACCCTAAGAGCCTCCAAAGAATGACCCCCCTCCCCTGGGCAGGCATGGTAGTGCACACCTGTAATCCCAACACACAACACAAAGGCTGAGTCAGGAGAAAAGCCGGCCTGAGGAAAGTGTTCATGTTTATACCTGTGCCAAAAGACAAGAGGAAGAAGAAAAGGAAGAAGAGGAAAAAGGGGGAAGGGAAAAGAGAAGAAAGAGGAGGAGGGGAGAAAAAGCAAAGAGAAGCACCCCTGATAAATGCCACAGCTGGGTAGGGGTAGATACACTGTGGGTACAAATTTGGGGTCTGTCCGAAACAAGACCCCAAAGCAGTATGTCAGCTGGGCACGGAATGCCAACTGTTTTCTCTGAGGTTCTTTGGGGATTTTCCAGTGGTCAAACCAACGGAAGTCATCCATGCAGGATGGCCCGCTATGTCAGCCTCCTGGAACACCAGGAAGAACAGAAAAAGCTGGGGAATGAACAGGGTGGGATAGTAGCCATCCAAGGGCCGCAGCAAAGCAAAAATCATTCAACGCCAAGGATGAAAAGCGTGGAGCTACACTGCATGAATTTTCCAGTGCCCTCATGAGCAAGTGAAGCCAAGTACCAAGGGAAATGGGAAGTTCAGCTTTTAGCAGGATGGTCGCAGCTGTTGGACTGAGAAGGGCACTGTGGTAGTTTGAACATAATTCCCCCGCCCATAATCCCATAATCTCATAAGGAGTGGCACCAATAGGAGGTATGGCTTTGTTGGAGGAAGTATGTCACTGTGGGGGCGGGCCTTAAGGTTTCCTATACTGAGGATATGGTACAGTGTGTCAATTGACTTCCTGTCGCCTACAAGATGTAGCACTCTAGGCTCCAGCACCACCTCTGCCTGCACGCCACCATGCTCCCTTGATGATAGTTGAGTGATCCTCGGAACTGTAAGCAAGTCCCTTCAATTAAATGTTTTCTTTATAAGAGTTGTCATGCTCATGTTGTCTTCTCACAGCAATTAAAAAAAAACTAAGATAGACCTCTATGGGATCGTGTTTGTATACTTGGTCCCCAGTTAATGGAACTGTTTGGGAAGGATTAATAAGTGTGATGGCTTTTCTTGGTTGTCAACTTGACTACATCTAGAACTAAAGAAGAAAATAATGTGATATCTTAGGTCATGTGCAACAGCCTAAGCCACCTCCAGAGCATAGGTCAGTGTGGACTAGCCTCAGAAGGCCTTGGCAAAGGTTCCCTGGGGTCCTGTCTTAGTCACCGTTCTAACGCTGTGGAGAGATACCATAACCACAGCGACTCTTATAAAGGAAAACATTTAATTGGGGGTTGATTATAGTTTTAGAAGCTTAGTCCATTATCACCATGGGATCATGGCAGGCATGGCAGACATGCTGCTGGTGAGGTAGTTGAGAGCTCCATCCTGGTCCACAGGCAAAGAGAGAGAGTCTGGGCCTGCCTTGGACTCTTGAAACCTCAAAGCCCAGGACACACTTCCTCCAAAAAGGCCATACCTCCTAATCCTTCTAAACTCTTCATAAAGTTCCACTCCCTGGTGACCATGCATTCAAATATTTGAGTCTATGAGGGCCATTCTTATTCAAACCACCACAGGTTTTGCATCTTATTTTAGGAGCAGATCCTTGACCTGAGAAGATCTTGAAGGGTCACTCAGTCCGAGCCTCTGCTTCACAGATAAGGAAATCAACCAAGACCTAAGGAGGGAGTGTGACTCACTCAAGACCAGTGATCCAAGCCACACATCAACAAGATGCATGTGAGAACCCATAGGGATGAAGTCCTTATTGTGATATATATAGGCTAAAGGCACAGGCCTTGGCATGACGCTTCATCCTGGTTACCTCAGCCTAAAGCCATCTGAAAGGAGAGCCTCAACTGAGGAGCTCCCTAGAACAGATGATTGGGCTGTGGGCATGTCTGATGTCTTCATTGTTAACTGGTAGAAGAGGACCCAGCCCACTGGTGGGTGGCACCAACCCTAAGTAAGTGGTCCTCAACTATATAAGAAAAGTAGCCGAGTATAAGTTGGCCTGAAAGCCAGCTCGCAAGCAGCATCCTCCACAGTTCCTGGTGTGTGTCTTTGGCTATGATGTGAGTCCCTTGGTCAGAAGCAGTACAATGAGGACTAGCAAGCAGGCAGCCCTCAAGAGTTTGCCTTCGTTCCTGTCTTGATCTCTCAAGATTGTAACCTGGAACTGTAAGCCAAATAAACCCATTTCTCCACTGGTTGCTTTGGTCAGAGTTTTATCCAACAACAGAAAGCAGGCTAGCAAAAAGCCTGAGTTCAATGAGTTCAACCTCTGCTCCCTGACTGTGTGAGTTTGGGAAAGCTATTTCATTTTTTCAGTCTCCATTTCCTCATTTTAAATGGATCCCTAAAACTTTGCCTGTCTCAGAGAACCATTGAAAGATTGAGAAAGATATATGAAGTAATTGGTATAGACAAAACCACACAAAAATTCTTATTTTTTTTTTTTTTTTTTTTTTTTTTTTTTTGCCAATTCACTGGACTGTCACCAGAAATGACCCATTTTCTCCACAAGATGGACCATCTTCAGCCTTTTGTCAGGACACGGAATCCAACCAAGTGAGAGGACTTACTGAGTCAGCCTAGAGCCCAGTGAGGAGAACTGCTGTCCTTCCATGGAAAAGAGAGGTGTGTTTGGTGCCCCCAAAGTTGAAGGGACATGTGCCCACAGAGGAACATAAATGGGCTCCTAGCCTGAACTTGGGCAAGACTAGGAAACTAGCACACCCACAAAGTGTTGGCATCCTGGAAGCTAAAGTAGGGTCACATTTCTTTTGAGTACCAGCTGCAATGAGTATCAGCTACATTGACCAAGAGGCTACAGCCTAGGCCCTGAGTACCTAGCCCCATCGTGTTGGTGTGGGAGCTCACCAAAGCTACCCTCTGCTGGAGCTTCTTAAATACATGGGCCCACCATGGATGCCACATGCAGCCATCATATTGTTTCCCTCCTCTTCCCCCGACCAGGAGTTTCTATGGTAACTGCAGGTGGTACCCTATCTCCACACTTCCGGGGGCAGCACCAGAGCAGAACTTCACACCCAGCTCAGTTGCCAGAGGTGATGGGTCATCAGGAAGTCAGGCACCTTATTATCCACCAAGGCCGTGGCTTAGGGGCCTCCGCTGGCCAAGGGACACAGACTGAAAAAGAGTGATTAAAGAAAAACAAACCAAAAACGCTTCTGGGTGAAATACCCCGGTAATCACAGGAAAGGAGCCCCTAATCACCGTCTTGGACTTGGCTCAGGCCGAGCTGGCCTAGGGCTCTGATCTAAACCCCTGCGACTCTAAAAGCCGCATGAATAGTTCATTTCCCAGCCAAACTGCCACACAGGGAGACAAATAATTTAAGTGCGGACAATGCTTCACCAGTAGGCACATGTTAAAGATTTCTTTAAAAAAAATCACAACCCAGGGAAATCCAGGAAGAGACAGAAGGGAAAAAAACCAACTTTTGCTTTCTTTGATTTGCTCTGTACCAAAGCTGCACACGGTGCCCTGGGAAAGAGCCCTCTCTGTGCCTCTGAGGGAAGGAATAAGGGAAGGCACCAGCCACAGCTGAACATCAAGAAGAAGCACCCTCCTGGGAGGAGCGGAGGGGGGAATTTAGGCAGAGAGAGACTATCATGAGTTCACAGGGAGACCACAGTAGATCCACAACAGGTAATTTGTATTGTGGTTGCTGACTGTCCTCTAGAAAAGCCATCAGATGGCTCTTCCCTGGCGGGGTGGTGCTGCTCAGTGGCGGAGAGCTTGCCTAGCGTGAGCAAGGCCCTGGGATGGATGCCCGACTTTATAAAAAAAAAACAAATAAAGTGTGTGTGTGTGCGTGTGTGCATGTGTGTGTGCACGTGTGTGCGTGCGTGTGCGTGCGTGTGCGTGTGCGTGTGCGTGTGTGTGTGTGTGTGTGTGTGTGTGTGCGCGTGTGCGCGCGCGGTTGATGCCAGAGAATCTTAGGTTTGTTTTTCAGGCTGGCTGTCTACCTTGTTGTAGTTTTAATGAAACAAGGACCAGGACGTGGGACACACCGACTAGGCTAGGCTAGCTCACACCCCAGAGACTCTTCTGACTCTGCCATCCCAGCACCAAGATTACAAATGCGTGGCAGCACAGCTAGTTCTTTAGATTAATGGCGCTGAGACTCAGGTCCTCGTGCTTGCTTGGCAAGCACTTTCTGGAAGGAACCAGCTCACCCGTCCCAATTACCTTTCAAAAATAGTTCTTTTCCGGACATACCTGTAGATGAGGTCTAACCTTGGCATATTTGTAGGATAGCCTTATTCTTTCTGAGTGTTTCCCCGAAGCCCCACTACCTCTACCAGGATCAGGGTGTGGGTTAAAGCTTATTGAGTACCCAGGACCTAAGCTATAGCCTCTCGGTCAGTGTCAGCATGAGAGCCATTGTTCTCCAGCCTGACCCTTAAAACACGGTGACTCACTGCACATTCACAAATACATTTGCAGACACAGCCATGACTCATGATAAACTTATCCCATCCAAGCTGATCAGTGATGGAAGCTGGTTAGCAGCATGCATGTGTGCCCCTTCCTCGGAACCGTATTCTAGACACACAGAGTCAGGAAGGTATTCCCGGTCCAAGAAAGAACTCACAGCCTCCAGTACTGAATCCATCCCCGATGGCTAGCTAGCAGTTTCCAGGAGACTAACATGGCCACCCCGGGACCCTGAAGGCAGTTAGAAGTTGCCCGCCCCCCCGTCGTGGTGTGTTTCGGAGGACAAATACAGAATGGCGTGCTCTCCAGTGTTCTGCAGAGCACGCCACGCTATAGACAGAAGTGTTTCAAGTCAACACAATATGAAAAAATTCAAAATAAAATGAAAAGTGTCTGAAAACAAACCAACATAAATATACAGCAGTCCTGTTCATTATGATTATTTATGATCCTAAGAACTGGCACCATTACTGTGGTTTCCCTTCCAAAATCTCACCAACTTGTTACGACACAGCAGTCTCCCAGGCCTATAGGCTCCGAAAGGTGGCTTGCTCCAGCCTGGAGTTATTTCCCATTGGGACGACACCCGCCCCAGGTGTATACGTGGTGCTCGTGAGCAGGGAAGACCCGGCAGAGCCAGCCCAGACTTGCCAAAGCCCCTGATTAAGCTGGGGATACGCATTGCAGATGTCTGATGGCCACTGCCAATCAAACAAATTGCTCCAGGCACCTGTGAGGGGCCTGAAGCAAGGTCTCAAAATCCACCCCCTCCCGGTGGGCAGAGGTGGGGGGTGGACACAGCTCAGGGAACATGCTGGGCAACGGTGAGAATGTCATCCAGGGATGACAGGACCTTTCCCTTACAGCCCCCCTTCCTCACCCCCTCTTACCACTTCCTCCCCCCACCCCTTTCCAACTTTCCTTCCACCCTCTTGACAACTAGTCATGGCCACATCACCACCGCGCTGCTGTCCTCGCGAGCCGACCTGCGCCTCGCGTGTGGGGCCCAGTGGTCATGCTGTCCTCGTCTCTCGCCAACCACATCTGACAGGAGACACGGCGCTCGCGGCACCTGAGACGCGCTGGGACTGCACAGGTAAACCAGGGGAGTCCGTGTTGTCTCCCGACGAACAACAGACGGAAAGACATGACATCTGCAGCCCGGGAGCCCACGTCCGAATATTCAAAGGTTCATCATGCGGCTGATGAGGGCCGGCAGTGCATGAGGAAAGCAGGAGGGGGGCCTGGGAAGGGGAACCCGACTCTGTCCTCAATCGGGAGAAAAGGAGCTCACATGTCACTGGGCAGGGAGGGCAACTCAAGGGCAATGGGCAGAGAGGAGTGCTGCCCTCTCCTGGCGCCTGGAGCCCACCAGTGGCTGTAGACCCCTCCTAGATCTTTGGTAAACTTCTCAGCCTTAAGAAACTCTTCTCTGCTCCTTGGGTCCCACTCCGCCTCCTGAAGTCCCTTTCAGTCTTCGCCCCTCCATATACCTTAAGACCCCGTGCTCCTAGGCACCTCCCTCAGCTCCTCTCAGCCTCACATTACTTGGAGGCTCTCCTACCTCTTGGGGCTCCATCCAGCTCCTTGGAGACTTGAGAGCAACCCCTTAGAGTTCCCTCCTCGGAGCCCCACCCAGCTTCCTGACAGTATCCTCCCATCTCCTAGAGCACCACACAGCTTCTTGGAGCTCTGCCTAGCTTC
>NW_004949130.1:2247943-2271143 GCF_000317375.1 Microtus ochrogaster
GGAGCCCCACCCATCTCCCTGGTGGTACCCTCCCATCTCCTGGAGCCCCATCCCCAGACAAGAGCAGATCCTTCAGACAAGAGTATCCCCCAGGGCTGCTGAGAAGCCAATTCTTCCCCTCAAGGCTTCTGACATGACCCAAGGAGACAGGGCTTCTCCATAGAGCGAGGAACGCATTCTGTTAGCTCTGGCATGGTAGTTTAAAGTTGCTATATCGTCCTGCCACTCCTTTTTGGTGAAATGTCGGAATGGAGAAAAACATGAAGTATTTTGACTGAAATAAATGCTTTCACGGAAAACAGAGAGCCCTAGAGAGTATTCTCAGACTTGAAGAACGTCATACTATTTTAAGCAGGTGACAGTAATGTCACTGTCTGAGAGGTTAGGATTTTTTTTTCCCTAGGCTTACAAGAGGGGGAAAAAACACATAAGTTTGCTTCGAATAGAGAAAGTTAAGAAACATGCTTCCCAGTCGCATGGATAATTCATATACTACAGTGACATATCTCCCTGCAAGAAGACTTCAACACGACTAAACGGCGCTATCAGAGGCTGTGTGTTGGCTCCTAGCAGAATCAGAATGAAGCACAAACACACCCTTCATTCTGAATCTCCCCCACTTCCGTTGTTCCAGCCACATCAACATGACTGCTATATCCTGGTTCAAAAACCCAGCCTAGGGCATAGTCTGGGGCAAACCTGGGCAACAAGCGTTAGCTAGCCTTGAGCTGGAAGTTTATTCTAGACCTTATTTAAAGAGGAGAAGCATTACCCCTCCTCCTTATTTTCCTTTGCTTCCCAGGCAGTACTGAAGGGGTAACCAAAGGCTTTGCAGACAGCCAGGATACCCCACTTGTTACCGAGGTCATGCCAGCTCACTGGCTTCGTCATTTCCCTGGGGTGGGGGTGGGGCTTTCAATACTCTTCTGCAGCTGTTGGAGAAGGTGTCCTGTGGTGACCCTTCTTCTTGGATTTGGAGGGGAGTCTCCTACTTTAGGGCCAGAGCAGATGAAGACCACCTGGAAGGGTCCCCATTGTGGAGTCTCCACCCAAGTTGTCTTGTCCCTCACCTTCCTGTGACAGTGGTTACCTGGCTCATGAAGTGGAAGAACACTGCCCACTGTCAGACTTCTGCCACTGAACCCAGGGGGCACCAAAAAGAGACAAGAAGATGGAGGTTCAGGCTGGAGAGCTGGTTCAGCAGTTAAGAGTACTTGTTGCTCTTTCAAGCCCAAGAGCAGTTCCAGGCTCCCACATGGCAGTTCATAACTGTCTATAACTCCAGTCCTAGGGGGTCCAATCCCCTCTTCTGCTGACTTTGGATATCAGGCACACACATAGTACATAGACATACATGTAGGCAGACACTCATAAGCATAAAATAAAAATAAAATCTTTTATTAGAAAGAGAGACATGAAGTCACCAGGTTCACTATGACTCTAAGATCAGGAGAACATGCAGGGCATGATGCGGACAGAAGGGCCTAGGGATATGCACTTCCGCCAGCCACACTGCTGCTACCACAGTACATTTATTTATTTTTTAAGACAGAGCATCTCTGTGTAGTCGAGGCTAGCCTCAAACTCATATTATACAGCCTAGGTTGGCACCAAACTCATGATTCCTCCCTCTGCCTCCTCACGGCTATACCACATGTTCAACTTAGAAGGTGAAATTTTTGAGCCAGGCCACCCTTAGATGAAGCTGACCTTCCTCAACCAAAGTCTATTGTGACTAATGTCACAGAACACTGAGTTTCTGGAATTCACCTAAACCAGCCCACTCTCTCTTGCCTGTACCTCAAGAAGCCATTGCTAAACTAAAAGCACATGTATACACACACATACACACACAGAGACACATGCACACATTCACGCAGACATACACACACAAAGACACACATGTACACACAGAGACACACAACACAGAACACACATACACACAGAGACACAAACACAGAGAGGCATGCACACACACACAGCACAAAACACACAGAAACACACACAGAGACAACATACAGACACAGACCACACAACCCAGCACACACATATACACACATACAATCATGAAGATACATACAGAGACACATACACACACAATACACACAGAGACACACACCTCTACTTCCCTGAAGTGACTCAACACACAAGAACCTCCAACCGCATGAATGAGATTTTTCTTTTAAGGGAGCCTCACCTCCCAGCAAACAGTGATGTGCTTTGACAAGCCACCTGCTGTCTTTAGATCAGGGTCCTAGGACGGCATGGCTTCAATAGCTTTGGGATTTCAGGGTCTGTGTTATTCTGCTACAACAAACTAATGTGTTCCATTACCTCGGGCTGCAGTGGTCTGCCCAGATCACCATTCTGGAAACAGGTCACTCCTCCGAACTGGGACCTAAAGAAATACCGCTGAGCCAGGAGACCTGGGTGGCCACAAGGTGAAATGGGGAGCTGCTGTATAATTTCTTGTGATCTTTGGTCTTCATTGTCAGCGTGATCCAATCTGTGATAGCCTGGAAGGCGATCTCAGTAGGAGATTGTCCAGCTTAGACTGCCCTTCGGACAGGCCTATGAAGAATTACCCTGAGTTTGTTAGGGAACGCAAGTGGGAAAACCCATCTTCATTGCTGGCAGGACCAGAGCCGCAGGAGTGAGAAAGCAAGCTGAGAGCTAGCATGCACGTGTGAATCCATGGCTCTCTGCTCTTGGCTGTGGATGTGATATGAGCGGCTGCTTCACCTTCCTGCAGTCTGAGTGTCTCCGAGATGATGGACTCTCAGCTGAAGTAAGTCTCATTATTGCAAAGTGGTGGAAGGCGCAGGTTGAAGGCTTCGTTTGAAGGAAGTCGGTTACCTGGGAATATGCCCTAGGAGGGGGTGCCTTGTCCCCAGGCCCCGCTCTGCTTCCTGTCCACTAGAAAACGGGTTGGTTTGGCCTCACTATGTACTTTCTGCCTTGATGCTCCCCCTGAACACGCTCACTCACGGAGTCACATGACTAGACACCGAACTCTGAAAACATGAGCCCACGTAAGCCCTCCCTCCCTCGCGTTGTTATGAGAGCTATCTCACCACAACAGAAAACTAAGAACCGGGTGGAGATGCCTTTGATTGACATGAGGCCGATCAAGGGAGGGGTGCCTCAGGGACTTGAAGATTTAGGACTTTATTCTGGTTTCGGGATAAGGTTGGGTTTCCACACCAGCTCGTAGGAGCTTCCCTGTGACTCACAAGGAATTCTTTTTCTAATGGTAAACAAAATCCACCAAGCTGGAATCCGAGGTCCCCCATACCACAAAATCCTCTGGGTGATGATTCTAGTGATCTTGAGTCCAAGTGACAATGACATCAGAGGGAAGTCCCCGCCCAGCTTCAAGGGGCCACCAATCAGCTCTCAGCTGCTGGTGTGCGCCATTGACATACAGGCCCTCTCCTTTCCCATGCACACTGCTCCATCTTAGGAGGAGCTGGAGTCCCTACTTGTTCTCCCAGCCTCTCCGATTTTATGCTGATTGTTAACTAAGAATATTTCCCTCTCGAGATTTATTACATTAATGAGCTCTGAAATTACTCATAGCAATTAAGAATATTGTTTTTAAACTCTTCAGAAATCATCAAAACACATCGGCTGCTTTCAAAGAAGCCTAAATAAAGGGTCCAACTTGTTTCCCAAACAGCCCCAGTAGCTCCTTCCACACTGCTTTGGGGACCTCGGCTCCCCAGGCTCAAGGCAGACATATGCACACCCAACTAAGGGATGCTCAGCCTCCCAAGGCAGTGGCATCCTGGCTCTCTCCAGGCCTGGGGCTGAGGCTGAGCAGCCAGGCAGGGATGGGAAGACTGACTGGTGGAGGTTGGGTCCTTCGAAGGAAGGGGCTTAAGGGTTATAGCACACTCCACTTCCTGCCACAACTTTCTCCTTCCTAGCCCTCCATCAGGATCTGAACAGCTACCTCAGGCTCCTGTCACCACGGCAGTAAGCCACTCTGTCGTCATGCCTTCCCCTCTGTGGTGGTCTGTGTCCCCTGAACTGTGCACCAAAATACAGCCTTTAAGTTGCTCCTGTCAGGGATTTTTGTCAAAGCAAAGGCCAAGGTAACCAGTACATTGTCCCATCCACAGACCGGACTGGGGCCTAGTTCCTGGCCCCGTCTGGGTCCTTGTCGGGAGGCACTCCTTCCAGTTCGCCTTGAGGATCTGCCCACTCTTGCCTCGTTCCTATAGCTGTGGCACAAGAACTGTATTTGGCAACACTTCTCCAGCAAGGAAGCTGAGATGCCACTGGCCAGGCTGAGCTGCAGACTTTTTCTGGGCCTCTCTGGATTCTCTCTGAGGGAGGCTGTCCTCACTCTCATGCCAAGGGCTCTATAGATGCCTTCTGACTCTTAACTCAAGCATGAAGATTTGTGGGTCCCTGTAGTTGCAGGGCACAGCTGAGAGGCACAGTACATGCCAAGCCTGCCCAAGACCACAGTACCTCTTGCATTACCACCCCTCTGCCTGGTTTTATCAAGTTTGTGGTTGTCAGGAGAGAACAGAGAGGCCTAGGCAAGGATAGCGGCACAGATCTGGTAGCCCAGGCACCCTCGGAATCCTGCCGTTCCCCTGAAGCTGGGCAAGGAGGAGAACCTTAGCTCTGTGGTGAGTTCTAGGGTCCAGAAGTCACGTTGATACTCCATAGAGAGGACTAGGAGGGTTGCCACGCCCAGAACTGAGCACAGAGCACCTGCAGGCCCTTGGAGAGCCTTAAGGTCTTGAATCAGAGGAGCCTTGATTGTTCCAAGCCCAGGACTGCCAGCTTCTTCTGCTCCCTACCCCACACTGCAGCTGCCTACTCATACCGCAGGATGATGGCCACCCTTAGGGCCCGAGGGATGGCAAAGTTCCCAGGGAAGTCCCAGGATAGGAACGGAGGGTGAGAATGCCTCAGTTTCCTTCTGCCTTTGTTTCCCATCTGTAAGCGGCAAGCTGTCAAAAGGGCCCCTTCTTCTCCCACCTGTCCTGCCATTGTCAAGGGGACAAAGCGCACATTTCCGGTCTACCAGATCCTTCCTCCTTCATCAATCCAGGCTCTAGAAGCCTCTCCAGGTTCCTCGGGACCTTGCTAGGATGCCTATTGAGGCACAAATCACCCAACAGCAGCCCCAGACAGCAGGCTAAGCCTTCTACCTCCCACCTCCCATCCCACCTCCCAAAGCCCCCACGCTCTAGAGGCACCTGCCTAGGGGTCTAAGGCAGCAAACAGAAAAATGTAGGTTACAAGGTCTATAAAGGACACCAAGACCAACTGGGCCATTTTACAGAGAGGAAAACTGACAGGTCCAGCACAAAGAACTGGAAAAGCAAAAAACCCCAGCTGCTGCCCTTGCTGGCCAGCTTGTATCTGCTTCTCCTCCCAAACATGCCTCAGGAAGCAGGCCCAAAGAGGGTCCAGGTCATCTGGCCTCAGGGCACTGGAAAAATCATCGCTGCTCTTAAATGGATGTGACACTGGAATGCTTTTCCCTCCCTTCAAAAACAAGGTCTCACCACGAGATGAGTTCACCATCATGGAACTCACTCAACAGCTCAGGTTAGCCCCAAACTTACAATCCTCCTGCCTCAGCCTCTGAAGAGCTGGGATTGCTTTAAGTCGCATCACGCCCAGCTCTGAGGGCTTTTATTAAGTTCTTCAAAGCTGGAACTGGGTGCAGCTTGACCTTCTTGGTGAGGTGGGGAATTTGGTGCTGCCTTCAAGATGCAACTGCAATATTTAATCGCATGAAGCAATCAAAGTCGTGTTGCTTTTAGTATTTTTATAAATTCTTTGAGAATTTCATAAAATTGAAATTTTATTGAAGCATTAATGTAATTAATCTTTAACAGTAAAAATCAGGAGTCAAATATTGGGATAAAACCTGGAAGATCAGCCGGGCGGTGGTGGTGCACGCCTTTAATCCCAGCACTTGGGAGGCAGAGGCAGGTGGATCTCTGTGAGTTCGAGACCAGCCTGGTCTACAAGAGCTAGTGCCAGGAGAGGCTCCAAAACCACAGAGAAACCCTGTCTCGAAAAACCGAAAAACAAAAAACAAAAAAATAAAATAAAACCTGGGAGATCAGAGGAGGAGGAGGCAGCCTCCGGTCACCTCAGACCTCCACCATTCTGCCCTAAAGGGTGGAGATCCTCTCTCCTCCCCGCCTCACTGCTTCCTGTTTCCTCTCCATCTACAGACCCCCAAACCATTAAGGTAAATTTTGGTCAGCTAGTCACTGGCTCTGCCCTCTGACTCCAAGCAAGCTTTATTTGTCAGAACACACTGAAAACATCACACAACAGTGTATCTTTATTATATTCATCCTCAACTCCTCCGTGCCCACCTTCCTCCCCTTGCCTCTTTTTCCTCTTTTTTATTTGTTTTTATAATGCACCTGCTCCAGTTGCACTGTACATACAGTCGAGGATGGGATGTGGGGTTTTCCATTGGAACAAGGTTGGCCTACCAGGGGCCACACACACTTAAAATGGGATCTCCCTTCCCCAGATGCTATCAGTTGCCAATAACTCCTCAGTTGGGGGTGAGGGTTCATGAGCATCACCACCACCACTACCGCCTCCATGCTGATAGTCAAGACAGAGCACTGCTCTCCGTAGGACATTCCCAAATCTCAGACTTTGAAAGAGTTGTTGGGGTGATTTACGGTGAGATGGGGGGAAGGCATGTTTTTAATTTTCCAAATGCAAACATCATTTCTGGGATACCGGGGGGAGGGAGAAGACTTTCAAGACTGTTTAAAAAGCTTAGTCTGGGTATACAGTACAAACCCTCATTTCTAAAACTTTATTTGCTGGGGAAAGGCATTAAGGTGGATCTGTGATGATCACATCCCAGACAGCGAGCAAGCGCAGAACAGAAGCTGCCGTGGGACGGGTCCCACACCAACCAGCCAACAAGTCTGAACCAAGAATCTGAGCTTCATCTTACCCTCACCCTGCCCCCATCACCTCCCACCTCAAAACAGGTGTGTCTTCACTAAGACGACCATTGACAAAGCAGAACCAGGGTCAACGTGGGGACGGCTCAGATCTATTGGACCAGATTTGTCCAGAATGACATATTTAATGATACTCTTCATGAAGAAGAGCCACCCTTAGCCAGAGAGACCCTTAGTCACTGGCAGGCACTCGGGCACCAGGATATGACAGAAATAAAACTAAACAATGTCGCCTGTCATCTTTAAGAGGGGTTTCCACCTCCTCCCTTCATTTGAGAAGCACCGAGCTTAATGAATGAGTCCTGAGTCATGACACGAAAGTGACTGAGATATGGGAATTATACAGGGGTCAACAAATGTATTTTAAACCATAAAATTAAGGGACCTATCCGCGACTGCAGATGGTACCACTTGCAGAGACTGTCCCCGCGCAGTGGGGGTGGGGAGACAGCTAATGAGCAAGATTCCTGCAAAAGCTGCCAGGAGAGAGTAATCACAAAGGAAGAGAGCGATGAGAGGAGGGAGGGGGAAAAAGGGAGGGAGAGAGAGAAAAGGGTGGAGGCTTTGCTGTCTACCATCGGGCAAGTTGTGCTCCAAGGGAGAACCTTAGAAAGTGTGGTGGTGTCCACCTGTGATCCTAGCACATGGGAGGATGAGGCAGGAGGACCGTGCATTTGGGACTCACCTGGGTGATAGAGAGAAGCTCCTGACTATGGATGGGTCTGTGGCTAATGGAAGACTGTGTGCCTACAGGTCCTGAACTTCCCCAACGGAAGTTTATTGTCAACTTCCATATCGCACACGCGCCAGGAAGTGGTTCTTCTCAGCTGTGTTGACTTTCCCTTTACACCTGAGCATTAAGACGCCTCGGGGTCTGAACTCTGCCATCCATGGGATGATAACATCAAAAGAAACAGAGATCCAGGGCTGGGGAGATGGCTCCCTAGGTCAAGTGCCTGCTGCACAAGCATGTGGACCTGAGTTCAGATCCCCAGCACCCAGATAAAAACCAGGCATGGTGGCACGCATCTATAACCCCAGAACTGGTGAGCTGGGCACAGGAGCATCGCTGCGGCTCTCTGACCAGACAGTCTTGCTAAATGTGTGTGCTCCCAGCTCACAGAACGGACCCTGTCTCTAAAAGGTGGAGCACGATTGTGGAAGAAACAGAGCATTGACCTCTAGCGTCCATACACACATGCATGCACACTGTCATACACCATGGCACACACACCCAACCCTGTCAAGTTGGGAGCATAGGCCCCAGTCCCTCGCATCTATCCCAGCCCCTAGGCCTGGGGATAGGGTCAGGACCACTCCCCAGGGTACTTAAGTGATCTCCCGAAAGAGGAACACATGGTCTCCCTTTCTTCCTCCCTGGGGTCGTGTTTCTGAAGCTTCCCAGTTCCCCCTGGGGGCCACCCAACAGTGCAGATCTCCCATTAAATCTGAATATTTCTTAATTTGGCTTGTTTTGATTTGGCTTGATTGGGAATTTTTGGGTCAGCAAAATTAAATATTAAATATTCCTAACAAACCCCTCTTTCCCACACACAGTAAAGATGCAGGATTCTCCAGGAAGTCTAAGAAAGTTTCTAGTGGGAAGCTACCTTCTCGGGAAAGTGACTTTCCAGTTCAAAGTGTTAGGTATTTCTATCCTGCAACTCGATTTTGGGTGATGATGATTTCTGAATTTCCCCCACCCAATCATGGGGTTGATATCACAGGTGCCATCAGAGTTGAATGATAATGGTTATATATCAGTTAATACACGACTTTAACCAGACCCCAGGTATCAATGACCCAATCCTGGCTAAACAATGCCAGCTGTGAGTACATCAAGATTACAATCGGAAGCAGCATAGATGCTCATAAACGGAGGGCTGGAGGCTCTTGGCAGAGGCAAGGCATAGCATGAGGAAGCTGAGGATGTAACCGACAGTAGGGCCTATAGTCTCTGACTCTACTGGACCAAGCTTTACCTGAAGCAGACTCGACATAGAGCTTTTTGGTGTACAAAAGCTAAAATTCTTGCATTGAGTGCTTTCCCTGACTTTGGCATTTCCAGAACAGTCCAAGTCCTGTCTAGAACCTTGCATCCTAAAACACAAGGAACTTGCAATGCCGAGAGAGATGGCTCGAGGCAGAGAAAAGCTGGCCAAGAACTGACAACAACCTCCTTGTCCCCAAACACACCCATTCCTGGCAGTCACCAGCCTCCTTCTTGTAGCTGTCAAACGTCACCCCATGCTAGGCTTTGTTACGAAGCAGCTGTGCCTGCCTCTAGCTGGCACTGAGGAGCCAACACAGCAGATCCAGGTATGGGAACAATGTAGAAGTTTATTCTGTCTCCTGCTTCCTACCGTGGTCTCCACAAAGAGACTGCATTGGACTAGTGGGGAAAAATTAATTTTTGTTTGATTATTTTATACATGAGTACTGTCCTTACAACATTTTCGTGTCTCCTCTCTGCTCCTCCACATTCACGACCTCCTCTTCTGTAGTTATTATCGATTACACAGCCAGCCTCCATGGGCATGTATGTGTGTGTCCTCGTGAGTCCACTTAGTGTTGCTACCATGTACATGTGTTTAGAGACAACCCCTTAGTATTGGGTTGGATAACCTATGGGGGGGGCTCTTCTCCCTCTCCCAGCTGCCACCAATCGCCTGCAGCTCTTCGTCCAAGTGTGGAGCTTGTGAAATGAATCTTATCTGATACAGTGGACCACTAGTGTCGCAAGGAGGTTTACAAAATGAGGCAGAAAGAGGACACACCCCATTGAGGCTGCAGCTCCAGCCAGGCAAAAGGCAGGGGAAGATAACCTGTGGCTTCTACCTGGCCAGTGTCACGCTGGAGCACATGAAGAGGATTGCAAACTCTGCGTGGGGAGAAGGGACCTTAACTGTGGCCTCCTCTGACAGGTCTTCTTAAGTCTCACTTCCGCCCCAGCATTTCCCCACAGGTGGCTTTGGGGTATGTGTTAGACACTTCTGTGGAGGGAGAACTCCCTCCTCGCTGCCCTCAAAAGCACTTCTCCTCTGGCCAAGGCTGAAAGTTTCAAGTACTCCCTTGACCTGGGCATGTGTCTACGACCTAAAAGCTCCTACCCTTAGCACGCTCTGAACTCTTTTTCCTACCCCTTCCTGTCCCAGACAGTCTTCCATAGACATCCAGCAGTCATGATCCGCTGTGTGCTGGCTAGTTTTATGTCAACTTGATACAAGCTAAAGTCATCACCATCTGAGAGAAGGGAGCCTCAGTTGAGAAAATGTCTCCATAAAAGAGGCCTGTAGCCAAGTTTGTAAGACATTTTCTTAATTCATGATCAACGGGGGAGGGCCCAGCCCAATGTTGGCAGTGCATCTCAGAACTGGTGGTCCTGGATTCTATAAGAAAGCAGGTTGAGCTTGAGGAGCTATGACGAGCAAGTCAGTAAGCAGCACCCCTCCATGGCCTCTGCATCTGCTCCTGCCTCCAGGTTCCTGCCCAGTTTGAGCTCTGCCTTGGCTTCCTCATTGGACCTTGATTCAGGATATGTGAGCCAAATTAACCCTTTCCTCCCCAAGTTGCTTTCAGCCATGATGTTTCATCATAGCAATAGTAACCCTGACTAGGACATCCTGTGTGTTCTGTTGTCTATGAGGAATCTTCCCTGACCATCCCTCAGGTAGCTTCTGGCCTATGCATCTTTGGCTCAATTAATGTAACCACTGGTACATTGTAGTTAGGGAGATCTATAGAGATTCAAATTAATGGAATCTCTCTATCTCTGTCTTTCTCTCTCCCTTCCTCATGGTGTGTGTGTGTGTGTGCACGCGTGCGTGCGTGCGTGCGTGTGTGTGTGTGTGTGTGTGTGTGTGTGTGTTGTAGTCCAGACTGGCCTTGAGGGTTCTGTGTAGCTGAGAATGACCTCCGATTTTCACTTCCCAGGTGCTGGGATGGCAGATGTGCAACATCAAATCTGACATCTTTACTTTTCAACAAAGGACGAGCATGTTCTCCTTGTAAAAACTCTCCCTCTAAGGCAGTGGTTCTCAGCCTTCCTAACACTGTGACCCTTTAATACAATTTCTTATGTTGTGGTGACCCCCAACCATAAAATTATTTTCACTGATACTTCATAGCTGCTAATTTTGCTACTGTGATGAACTGTAATGTAAATATCTTTGCTTTCCAGCGGCCTTAGTTGATCCCTGTGAAAGGGTCTCTGGACCCCCAAGTTGAGAACTTCTGCTCTAAGGGCTGGGAGTGTTGATACTTATTTAAAGTTCTGATACTCCAAAGGCTGAACAAGAAGGATTATGAGTTCAAGGTCAGCCTGGGATGTATAGGAAAACCTTGCTTCAGAAAGAAAATAAGGAGGCAAGAGAGACCGCTCAGGAGTTAAAAGCACTTAATGGTCTTCCAGAGGCCCCCACTCAGCCCCCAGCACTCACATGACACAACTCTAGTTCCTGGGGATCCAGCACCCTCTTCTAGCCTCTAGAACTTCATGAATGTGGTAAATAAACACATGTAGACAAAACACTCATATGCATAAAATGACATGAGTAAATCTTTTAAAGAGATTTTAAAATTAAAAATAAGGGAATAAGGAAATCTACCTTGAGATGCCATGGGCGATACTAAAGCTTGGCCCTTTGCCTTAGTCTCCTTTCACAGTGGCCCTGGGCCACCCCAGAGCCCTGGAGGAGTGAAGAAGCCCCTCAGCTCCTAGTAACTTAGGAGTATGCCAGGGTATGCAGAGTAGGGGGACAGTTTGTGGCTTCAGAGAGGAGTGGTGTAAGTAAAAATGAAGCCTACCATATTGAGGTTGATCAATATAGGCCACCCATCACTGATTGTCACCCCACAATTTTGCTTTCGGGAGTCACACTGTGGGTGACAGGCACAGACATTGATGGGTTCTGACACCAACCAGAAACTGACTTCTCGAGACAAGAGACACAAAGGAGGGAGAGACAGTGAAGTTAGCAGCCAGGGATGGACTCGGGGGCATCTCTGACAGGTCAAGCTAAGGAGGAAAATTGGAAAGGAAAGCCACTCAGCCGCCGTGTGTGCTGGAGTTGGCCAGGACAGCGGGAAGAAATATCACCCAGCTGGATCCCTGGCCCGGATTGTGATACATGCATGAAGAGGGTTATCAATAACCCTGCATGATTAATGCTAATGATTTATGTTAATTTTGCCATAAGCTTTATTTGTGCCCGGTGTTGAGCTTAAAGATGTCAAATCATTTCTTAGGAGGGCGTTAGAGATTTTTTAAAAGCCAAGTCTAACTATAAGGGCTGACATTCCATACATCACAGCCCCAGCACTGAGTCCAGGGTCACCATTCCCCCTTGTAATTGCCTCTCACCCAGCAATAAGCTCTTGGGAGAAGGCTCCACACGGGAGTCTGGGCGGCTGCAGGAGCATGCAGGGCCCCTTCTTTGGCTGCAGAAAGGGGCCTAGACTTGAGAGTAGGGAAGAAAGTTGCACATGGCTGATGGTCCCAGAACTGATCTATCCACACGTGAGGTGAGCCACTGCATGCTTACCTAGAGTTATCTTAGGTGGCTACATGATACCACATCTCTTCCGAAGCCTCAGTTTACCCTCTGTGAAGTAGGTTAAGGAGAAGCCTCAGCTTCCTTCACAAGAAAGCTGGAAGGTTCCATTTTTTGTCAGTCTGTAAAGGCTTTGTTCTTTGTAATGACCCCAAATACACAGAATATTGCACTCCTGGGGGCGCCCTGGGCACTCACTGCTTCCACAGGACACAGTCACGGGGGCCAGGAGCAGATCTGACTTGTCACTGCTTACCCGTTTCCTACCCTGCCCGAGCTGTTGATCCCAGAAGCCCCTTCGATGCCTTCACTTTTCAGGCACCATCACGTGGGTGTCTAACCCTACGCTAGCTGCCAGAGTCCATGAAGGATGAGAAGAGAGGGACGTACATCAGTTTAAACCTAGCCAACACTAAACTCAAAGATAAACCCAATAGGACAACACGCCTTTAATCCAGCACCTGGGAGACAGAGGCAGGTGGATCTCTGTGAGTTTGAGGCCAGCCCAGTCCACAGAGCAAGTTCAGGACAGCCATAGCTACACATAGAAACTGTCTTGAAAAATAAAAACAGATAGATAGGTAGATAGATAGATAGATAGATAGATAGATAGATAGATAGATAGATAGACAGACAGATAGACAGACAGATAGATAGACAGACAAACAATTCTAGGACGTAGTATCTAGCGGTCCTGGGCTGTGTGCCTACTTTGCAGGGCATCTCAAAGAGGCAGGTACCAAAACAATAAAAAGAGAGATGGCTTGATGCAGAAGCACAAATATCAACCACCCTAAATGTATTTGGGAATCAGAGAGGCCCTGGGAACACCAGCCTTGTACATCCACTCTTGATGCTTGCACAAAGCCCCATCTGTGCTGTCCCTATCCTCGGCTGACCGGTGTCCCCCAGACTCCCTCTGTGGCTCCAGAAATCAGGGCTCCAGCAGTTTTGCCTCCTGTAAATCAGTCACCCAGTTTTCCGCTTTCAAAATCAACCTCTTCCTGCTCTATCCTGACAAAGCCCAGATCCACATCTGAAACACAACCCATGGGACCCAGTTCAACCCATCCTCCCTCTTCATAGCTGTATCTCTTGCTAGAAATCTATTGTCTATAGCTTAAAAATCAAACATTTCTCTATGTGTTTGGATCAAAAGGAAATATTCTATCTGCTTTCTTGGTTTCCTGGGATGGAGCTCCACAAAACCAGCCTGGTCCAGGCAGTACGGCACACACCTGTCAAAACATATGGCCCATGCCATTTATCAACTAATCTGTTCCAAGAACAGATAGGCAGTATCAGCAATCTGGTATTGATCTGTACGGGCCTCTGCTATTGTTCATCCCCGCATCCCGAATGGCAGCAGGAATTAATGAAAGAGACTAGACAATGCAGAGCAGCCACTCAGCCCCACAACTTTGTTTGCTGTTCTCATTAAGTTGGTCAAAGTTTCCCCCAGTGAACTCGGAAGCTCTCTTTGGAGAGGTGAGCCCAGAAGGTCAACCCTCTTTTCCTTCTGTGGTCCAGCTGCTGACTCCCCAGAGCTGGACTTGTCTTAGTGATGTTTCATAGTCCTTCAAAGGCCATGGAAGTAGCACGCTCATGGCATATGAGAACCCATCCATTCTCTTCCAGAAACTGGGTGGAAATAATCTTCCCTCTAATAGTCCCTCTGCAGTTGTGCTTAAGCTGCTATTGTCTTGGATGAGTGGGCGGTAGATGAACGTATGCATGGGTAGATTTGTGGAAGGAAGGATGTAAAGATGTATGAGTATATGGATTGATGGATGAAGAGAGAGACGAGTAGATACATACATGATGGATGGATGAATGGATGGATGGGTGCATGAATGGATAGATGATAGATAGATAGATAGATAGATAGATAGATAGATAGATAGATAGATAGATAGATAGATGGGAGACTGAGTAAATGGGTGCATACATGGATGAAGAATAAAGGGAGAGATAAATGCATACATGCATGGCATAGAGGGTGAATGCATATGTCTGTTTGGATGATGAATAGGTACGTGAACATATGGATGGATACATGCATGCATAGGTGGCTACAAGGATGAATGGATTGAAGGGTAGATGATGGATGGATGGATGATGGATGGATGGATGATGGATGGATGGATGATGGATGGATGGATGGATGGATGGATGGATGGATGATGGATGGGTAATGGATAGACGGTTCTGAACCTAGTGTGACGATAACTCATGTGTACACTAGTCTCAGGGCTATGGACCCACAATAATGCATCCTGATGGTGGACAGTCCTGTCCTTCTCAAAGCACAAAGCATCATCTCATTCTATAATCGTGGTGGCCCGGAGTTTTCTCACTATGCTGGAACAACAGGAGACAGTGAGGTACAATGGATGAAGACTCATCTTGCATCCCACAAAGCCAGTCTCAAACAACAGCTCTCACAGAGGGAAGCAAACATACTCACTGGCTGGGACAGACGAGGATCCGGTCTCCTGAATCCCCAAAGCACACATCCTAACCCAATTTGCTAAGTCTCAAGGCCACAGTGGTGCCAAACCACAGGCCTATGCCAGCTAAGTCACTGACTGAAGCCGAGATTGAGTGGCCCAAAACCCCATTCTCCTCAGAAGAGCCCCTGAAAAGCTGCCTGGATTGTCTGTGAGGAATAACAGCAGCCAGTGTGTCCTCTCATGCAGGGACAATGTGGTCTTTCTATTTGGGAGGCTTCCACCTTAGCATAGAAGCTTCAGCGGAGGATAGGCCAGGACTGACGTGTTCTGTTCAGCTTGAGTTGGGCACGAAAGGCAGCTAACTCACTTCCCTCTGTGAGAAGAAGCAGAGACACAAAGGGCTACCAGCATGGCCTCGCTCAGCTGACCAGGACCTCCAGAGCGTCAAGGGAACATTTCCGGTCTGCAAGCACAGAACAAGGGGTCAGGCCGGGCCAGCCAGGCGTGCGACACACCATCCTCCAAGGACAGATGGTGAATTGCCTAGGCAGCTTTCTCAGATGTCAACCTGAGTGTGAGAGCCATTCCCCTCCACTTCTACCCCACTCCCTCCACCATCACCTGCACGCTAGTCCTCCTCAAGGACCAGAGCACAGACCTGCATGGTCCAGGAGGTGAGAGCCACAAAGACCTCTGTTTCCTTGGAAGATAACAAGTAGGGATGGATGGTGAGAGCGAGTGCAAAAAGAAGAGAGATGCAGCGTGAGATTCCTGCACCCAACACCTCTGTGCTGCTGTGATGAAATGCCACAGCCAGAAGCCAAAACCTAAAAAAAGGAAATAGTTTATTTTGGCTGATATTTCCAGGGAGATGGGGTTCATTGATGGTGGGGAAGGTATGGCAGCAAGCAGCAGGACCAGGAAGCTGACAGGTCACATTTTCAACTGCACAAAGGAAGCCAAAAAAAAAAGTGAAGAGGAAGTAGAGTGAGGAGATAAGCCCTCAAATTGACCTCCCTAGTGATGTAATTCCTCCAGCAAGGCTCCACCTTGTAAAGGTCCCATAACCCAAACAGTGCCACCATCCGGGGAACAAGTACTTAAACACGTGTGTCTGTGAGAGACATTTATCCCTCGAGCTACCATGCTATGGTGTGTGTAGGATTTTAGAGTACTCCCCAAAGTTCAAGTGCAGGCAGCTTGGCCTCCAGGGTGCTGATAGGAAGAGGGCAGAGCCCAGTGAGAGTTGGTTAAATCACTAGGGAGCTCCTTTGAGTGGGTGAAGGTAATTGTTAAGGAAACCAAGTTCTCACCCAGAACAGAGCAGCAGAAACAGACTCTACTGGGCTCTCTGGCGTTCCTGTCACCTCACGGCTACACTCAAACATGCTCTTGTCACCCTGTGATACAGCCAAGGAGGCCCCCACCAGAAGCCATGTCAAGGAGGAAGCCTGACCTTGGATGTTTGACTTCTAAAACTGTAAGGTATATATACACACTATGCCTTATGTATTTTGTTACAGCTATGGAAAACAGACTATCTCACACACACACACACACACACACACACACACACACACACACACACACTTTGAATTCCCAGATAATTTTTGCTTGACTCTTACCCATGGATAGGGCAGAGGTTGGGGACAGAGAACATTGTCCTCTTGAGTTCCTGCTGGCAAACTTTGCCATGACAAAGGGAGGTGTCTACTTACCACAGGGAGGACTTCTGGGAGAACTGTCCCTCCCCTTCTGTCCACAACTACTATTCATGTGGAAATAAAGTCCTGAGAGGAAGCCAGGCTCTGCTGGGACTCTGAGAAGATGCAAATGAGTCACACCTCGTCCCATTAAGCTGAATCCACAAAGTTCTAAGAGTGTTCTGGAAAAAGGGGATCTTGGTGTCATAGAGGGACCTCCAGCAGAGGACACCGTGAACAGGAAGCAGAGGACCACCATGGACAGGAGGCAACTGCTGAGCAGAAAAAAGGCGAGGGCCATTTTAAAAGAACCTCCCACTGGGTTCCAGGAAATGGACTGAGAGCGGAGCAGCAGGCTCTGCACCAGGGTCTCTCGGTGTCCTAGTTCGCGCTCGGAGCACGGGCTCTCCGCAGGAAGACCTAGTTGGCAAGGCCAGCCCTGATTGCACTGGGAGCTTAGAATGTAAAGATGAGCCACAGTGGCGCTGCTCAATGTTCAGGACAAAGCCATTAAGCACAGTCCCTACTCAGCCATCAGCCACTGAAGGTTGACACCGCACAGAATCCTGGGAAGTCAATCAGCACAGCACACTCCGCAGCTGCTGACATCACCTTTGGAAACCGGGGCCACAGAAATGGGGCAGACCTCCAGGCTCTGACACCAGGGAGACTCTGCTGGAACAGAAGCAGCTTGGGACAGAGCTGACTCCCGAGCGCAGCATCACATGACGATTTGCTCACACTCCTTAGGCCTGCTCTGCTTTGCCAACCTCCACAGGCACCTCCCCAGCCACCACCATCCCTCAGAGTCCTGCACCCAGGCGCTCTCAACCTCAGGCCCGCTGTGAATAGGCCTTCTTGTCTAGATCATCCAGATCAGCCACAGAAAGCTCACAGAGAAGCTGCAACGGACCCCATGGCCCTTGACACGAGGCTGTCTCCAAGATGGCGCTGATTTTAATTTATTTATTTTGGGCAACGTTTCACTCTGTAGCCCGGGCTAACCTCAAACTTGCAATCCTCCTGCCTCAGCCTCCTAAATGCTCAATTACAGACGTGCGCCCCTACCACATCGGCTGCTTCACTTCTTCTTTTGATGTATGCAAGACTACATCTAAACAATACAGGAGGGAATACTACTGGATGGTTCTACCTGGGAAAATAGGCCCAGGGCAGCAGAGACCTGCTCAGAAACAGTCCACGGAGGTCAGCCTCTTGCTGACTGGTACCTAGGTGTCAGCCTTGTGATGTTAGGGCAGGTCATAGATTCAAACTGAAGCATAATCAAGAGATTCTAAAGGGCCACTGCGGTTCAACACCCAGCTAGCCCCACCTCCCAGGAAGTTTGGGGAATCCCTCTTCCTGTGAGGGTATTCTCTTGCACATCGTCAAGGCACCCTGAAACCAGCTGAATCTGGTTCACTTGAAGAATAAAATTATCAGAGAGGCAAGCGAGGACCTCCAGGCCCCCCTTAGAAATGAACCCGGCACCCACCTTCCCCTCCCAGCCTTATCCCAAGTACATTCTCTGGTGGAGGGTGGCAGAGCAGACCGGAGGGATTTAAACACAAAGAGAGATTATACTAGAGTGTGGAGATCCAGTAAACAAAGAGGATTTAAAAAAACTAAAGCCAGGCTTTCAATCTGCCCTTTGCACATCAACAGCCACTGTTCGCTGGGCTTCCACGCGAGTAACATGGATAGGCTCGTTTCTATTACACAGAACATTAGTGAGACACGGCGCTGACCCTCGATTGCCAAGAACCAGGTAAATGATTGGGAGGGAAAGGAAAGGGGCCGAGAAACAGCAAGCACTTCCCATGGCAGAGCTGGAAGGGGAATTCATTGACTGTAAAGATGACGGGTGTAGGTGCGTTGAGGGGAAAAAAACATAATATTTCATTGGTGTACAGCGGCGGGGCTGGAAGAAACACAAATACCACAGTAGCTCCATTAGGTCTGTGACAAGAAACAGTGTTCCCATCTGCTCTCTAAACTGTTCTTGATTCTTTCGCACCCACGTGCAGAATGAGCCTTACATTATGCTGTTGGGAGTAGGGGGGACTTAAAATGCACTCACTTCATAATGAAACCTTCTCGCATTATAACGGAGTCATAGCCGTTGTTACAAACACCGTGGGCTCTTTAAAAGAAAACCACCTAAGAACAGTTATTAAATTGCAGATTTTTTTTTTTAAGGAAGAAATTTGGAGAGTCTACAAATGGGAGGGTGCACGTGGGGACAGGATGGCTAATCACTGCCAGATGGGCCTGGGAAGGAAGCTGGAGAAGCAAGCAGGTGACTATGGTATTGGCGCCCAATTACCCCGTGAAAGCAGAGACTGGAAGGGGGTGGGGCAGGCTCAGCCGAATCTCCTTTCATCTTCTCTATGGCAGTCTCCCTCTCTCCTCTCCTTCACTGATGCTTTGTGCCAGCTCCTGCCTGTCCAGTCTCTACAAAGGAGACAGAACTGGTCATCTGGGCACTGTCTCTCTCAGTGCCCGGTAGTCAAAGGGTGGCTGTAAGCCGCATCGTATCTACCTCCTTCCATTCAGCCGTCAGACTATAGCCAAACCCCCACTCCTAGATGGCAATATCTATTTTTTTTTTTTTTAGTTCATTTGAGATGGAGTCTCATGCCGCCCAGGCTGGCCTTCAGTTCTCAGTGTAGATGAGGATGGATTTGAACTCCTGATCCTTCTGTCTTCACCTCTAAATACTGGGATGATAAGCACACCTTATCATGCCAGGCTCTGATATAGACACTTGATCCTGCAATACTGGAATATTCTGAGGCTCTCAAAATGGGCAGTTATTTTTATCATCTTGCGTACCGCCATATTGGTTATCCAGTTCCAGGTGTGAAGTTAGGTACCTAAAGGAGGACCTAGCGTCACTCTGGAAGACTTCATAGGACTTCAGTCTGAAAGTGTACAGTGGAAGGAAAAAGGCAAGAGCAGGGATACCTGGGACGCAAACAAGGCAGGCTTCATGAAGGAAGCATTGAAATCCTAGGATTTAACAGAGGCATGGTGCCAGAGTGAGCAGGTGGGAATCAGGAATGTGAATTGGAAGCAAAGCAGTTGCTTGGCACAAATGAGGACTTCAGTCCCATCCCAAGCTCGGTAGAATAAAATGAGCGGGACAGAGCGGGATGCGCTCGGGATTGCCTGGGGCAGCCAAAGCCCGTGGGAACGCGGAGAAAGAAAAAAACGCCCTAAAGCTGAAGGAGAGAGGCCGGGCAGAGAGGGGAGCCTACTCTACAGCTCTGCACCCAGGAAATGCAGTATGCTGAGAAGGAAGGAACGCAGTATCCCTTCATCTAACATGGAGAGGTGTCAGTGTGGCTAAGAGGGGCCAGTTTGCCTGCAGCAGTTGGATCCAGCAGGGCATGTGGCCTCTGGGGTGAATGAGCAAAAATGTACCAGATCTTGAGAAAAGCTTAACCCTGGGCCGCTGTGACTGCCTACTCCGAGCCATTGCATTGGCCGAATGCCAGCCCCAGGAGATAAGACTCTATACTTTTCAGCGAAGGCCAAGTGAAGGTCAGTATTCCCACAGCATAGCTGGCTGCTAGCACAGCAGAGACTCAATCCTAGGCCCCAGGATGGACAGCACATGTTCTTCGAGATTGTCCTTGTGACTGCGAAGAAAGAAAAACTTGGAGTTAAGCTGAATAGTTTCTACTCTGCTAGCAAACACTGACTCCCAATCAAGTAGCAGTCTGGTCCAGAAGAAGATCATGGGACTCTGCTCTGCAATCCAGGGTAGCATTTACAGACAGACAAGGCAGCAGAATGAAGAAGAAGGGACAAAAAACAGATCGGCAGCCTGGCACAGTGGTGCATGACTCTCACTCCAGCGTCTTGGAAAGCTGAGTCAGGATCTGAAGTTCAAGGCCAGCCTGGACAAAGTAGTGAGATTTTTGTCTCAAAATAAAATATGGAAGGGGGCTGGGGACTTGACTGAGTGGTAGAGCCCCTGCCTAGAATCCCCCGGTAAGGGGCTGGGGTGTGGCTCAATAGTAGAGCACCTGCCTAGAATCCCCCAGTGAGGGGCTGGGGTGTGGCTCACTGGTAGAGCGCCTGCCTAGAATCCCCCAGTGAGGGGCTGGGGCGTGGCTCAGTGGTAGAGCCCCTGCCTAGAATCCCCAGTGAGGCACAGGGGTTGTGGCTCTGGATACACATGCTTGTCCACACTGGAGGTTCTAAGTTCAACCTTCAGCACAGAAACATATTAGGCTCTTCTAAACAGAGTCACTTGCCTTCGAGGAGCTGAAACAGATGAATTTCCCTGTCCTGATAGCTACAACTGCCCACTCGTGCCTGGGCTATTATCATTTAATATCCTCACTTTCAGTTTTAGCAGCATAGAACTTTAGCAAAAGTGACCCTATTTTGGTCTAGTCTGTTGTACCCCAAGCTCATCTCAAAGTGATGGCCTCTTCCAAAATTCATTTATCAAATCTCAGTTTCTCTGTCAACAAGGAAAACGTGGCCGCCAGGACATCAAAGGCTAGTGGAGCCAATCACAACGCCACCCTCATCAGCCCCTTGGGGATAACAGGCTCACTTCCTCTACCCATACTTAAACTTCACCCCTAAAAGAAAGAAAGAAAGAAAGAAAGAAAGAAAGAAAGAAAGAAAGAAAGAAAGAAAGAAAGAAAGAAAAAATTCTCAGGCAAATTCAAGATGAAAATATGGCAAAATATAAAAATTAAGTAATTAATTAAACCTCAAGTGATTAGGTGAAAATGTTTTGTAATTTGGGGATGTGGCTGGATTTACAAAAATATTATTCCACAGCTACATCTGCTCCCCAAACTGTCGCCATCATATGCCCTTCACTCAAGCTGAAGATAGCTCCGTTTTCAAGGTTTCTTTATTAAGACACAGATCTGGGGTTGGAGAGATGGCTGGGTGCTTTAGAGCATTTGCTGCATTTGCAGGGGACATGGATTTAATTCGCGGCCCCCACACCTCAGACAGTTCCCAGCTGCCTGTAACTCCAGCTCTGGAGGACCTAACGCTCCGTTCTGACCTCTGTGGGTCCTGCATGTACATGTTATACAATCGGACAGGCAGGTACACATGTATACTTAAATAGATCTTTTTAAAAGAAATTCAAACCTTTATTAAGAGTGGAGTTTATACACACACACACTTATATAGTATGTGCAATATGTATGTATAAAATACTTGATTGTTTCCTGCCGAATTCCCATGAATAATTTAATGCGAGCTGTGGGCTTTGAAAGCAATGAGCTGCATTCCACGGCCAGGAGCTGGATCGGAGCTGGAGACTCGGCCATCCAGCATTGTTATGTGTCCAGAAGCCACAGTAAATGCACTGCAAAAGGCAAGCTCCCTGGTTCCTGGGAGCCGAAGGGTCACCAGAAACAAATCAAGAGGGCATGGCTTTATTTAATTGAGAACTAAATATCTCTGCAATTGTTTTCTCTCTCCCAAGGAAGGTCATTTTGCTGTGCAAGCATGTCAGCACCTCCTGGGTGGCTCTGTACCTGAGCAGATCCAGATTCCCCATCTGTGTTGTGGGTTCCCTCTTCTGCACCACACGGACACCAGCTGCCAAGCCAACCCTTGGATTTCCAGCAGCCTTCCCCACACCCCTGAGCCCATCTCGCTCCTTCTCCCCCTCAAGTCAGGCACTCAGAGGTCCCACTCATTAGCCACGGAGTCACGGAGATTCACACGGTATTAAGATGGCAATATCATCTTATTGGCTATTAACACAATGTGCCAATAAACACAGTGCATAAAAATTATACATATTCCCTCAGAGTCCATAATCCCGACCTGATACTGCGTCACACAGAACACACTTCCCCAAAAGCAGTGCTTAAAGTCGCAAGGTACAAATTGAATTTTAAATAAATTTCCTGAAACATCACCAGTGGTCCTGGCTGTATTAGCTGTATAGATTGGCTAAAATCTAAGTGCAGAGTGGCCATAGCCACCCAACCAGAAAAGGTTGGGACAGGGTGGGAGCTTGGGGGGGGGGGCACTGATCTGTCTTGACCTTGAGTTGTTTCCAAGGGGTTGTTAGCTACACATTCATTCGGGTACACTGTGAAAATAACCCCGTCTTCCCCTCAAGGGCTTCTCCTAATTACCAGTGATCATCAGTTTCCCAAAGTCAGCTTGTCTGCACCCCATCCTCTGTCAAAGAGGAGATGCTAATTGCGTTATCACCCTGCCAACACCCTCTGAAAGGATGCCAGCGAGCATTAATGGATACCACAGAGCCAATCACAGCAGACCCAAACTCAGCCAGCCCGCGGTATGCTTCTGAGTCCCACGTGTGTGTGAACACCTAAAGCACCGTAGAAGAGGGTGTGCTGGGATGCTAAAAACCAGGATTGTTGCCTTCTGGTTCTTCATGAAACTTCAGGTTGCTTGGGCTCTGAAATCTAAGCTATCACACACACACACACACACACACCCTACACCACACACATGCACACACACACACACACACACACACACACACACACACC
>NW_004949130.1:2271243-2284906 GCF_000317375.1 Microtus ochrogaster
CACACACACACACACACACACACACACACACACACACCTCATAGCAGTGAAAAACTGCATGTTGCCCGGAAAGCTAAACCTTGTGTGACTTTTCCCAATCTCTTTGCCTCCCTAACCAAGACGATCATTTCAACATTGTACTAAAACGCAAAAGGAAGCCAAATTTGTATTGTCTTATTTTACCTAATGAAGAATCAAAAGCTGGGGGTAGAGGGAGACACTATACCATTATAGCAGTGGTGCTAGCACTCAGGAGGCTGAGGCAGGAGAATTACCATGAGCTCAAGGGCAGACAGCTACAGAGGACCTGATCTTGGAAGGCGGTGGGTATGACTCCTTTAGTAGGTAAGTATTTGTGGTTACTTGAGCATCATTTTCTGCAAAAACAAAAACCAAATATAATTTGCCCTTGGTCACCCAACTTCTTTTTCTGAACTGTGTAAAGTGATACTGTGGTTTTTCTGAGTCGCATAGTCTTCCATGGCTCACTCAAGTGGCTACATTTTGAACTAAAATAAGACTCAGCTATCAGAGCCTCCCCACCCCACCCCCGCTCACCAAAGCCTGGCTCCAACCTCAACCTTTATGTCATTTTTTTCTCAGTCCCATTAGAAAAAAAGAGAACTAACTATGGGCAGTCGCTAGCTCAAACTCTTTCAAGGACTTGATTCTCACAGAAAGAGTGAAAGGTAGGAATTGAACTCTTCTTGGGAGAAGAAATAGACATGCCTGGAATTGTGAAAATATACTGGGCTCTATATAAGACAAGTCAACTTTAAATGCATCTGTCTATGAAAGAGGTACATTTGCAGAGACCATGCCTCGAGTAGGAACTGAAGCCTCAGTGTCCCATGGGCCAAGCGTGTGACAAGCTCAGCTGTCAGATTGGTTGGGTGGGGAGACACCTGGAAACGAGGAAAGCCCACCCAGCAGCTCTTTGGGGGTACGGCGGGGGGCTCTAGAAACTGTTGCCCTGCTGGAGAGCAACGGAGGAGGGAAGATCTACTTAGAGAAGCTGGGGGTCCAGGTGGAACACCAGAGGTGAAGGGAGAGCGCCAGGGGGTGGAGCTACTTCTCTCTCTGCTTCTCCCTCCTCTCCTTCCCAGCTGCCTTGAAGGGAGTGGCTTTGTGCCCCGGCCCTTTCTACCATATTACTCACACAGGCCAAGAATCAGCAGAGCCAAACGACCATTACTGAAGCCTACGGAACCTTGAGTCAGAATGAACATGTCTTTCATGTAAACTATTCTCTCAGGTATGCTGTCATGGCAGCAGGGAGGTCTGACCCACTGGAGGAGAAATCTTTACAAGATAGAGCCACACGCTACACAGAACGTCCTGTCCCGGGATTTTGCCTCATGGAAATAACCGGAGAGGCACCCCAAGTCCCCACTGTGAAAGAAGGTTTGTCCCAATCCCACTGATCTTGCCAAAAATTAGGGACAACTCGATATTTACCAAAAGGAAGTGGTTAAACCATATGGCTTATTCATAAACGGCAATTCTGCAAATTCTTAAAAGTACAAAAAAAAAAAAAAACTTGAAGAAAACCATCAAGGACAAGGGCCATGCTTGCAATATATTAAGAATAAGAACAGAGAGAAAACAGAATATAAAAACTGTATGGAGTAGGATCCCAAGTCTGAACAACAACAAAAATAATAATACATCTAAATGCCCATGGGCCTGTAAAGAAATGCATAAAAAATTTAGCAATGTTTATCTCAGGATGGTCGGATTACAGGCAGCTTTTATCTTCTTCTAGAAAATTCCCTGTATTCTCGAATGTTCACAGATAAATTTGTGTTACTCCTGTACTCCAGAAGCAATGCCCTGCCTTTGTTCTTCGCACACGCTGAACCCCCACAGCGCTAGCTGTCAGAGTGACTTAGCACACACATCGTGCTCCCCCACCTCAGAGTGAACTCCTGTGGGCTCCTCCACCAGCCTGGGCTTCCCCAGCCCTTCACCTGAGGCCTCAGGGTCCTGTTCTGTATTTTTATTGCTTTCTCTCAGTTACTCTCATCTGGCCATTTCTCTCTTTTGTCAATGAATCCCAAGACAGGCCCCATGTTTCTGCTGGGGAGCTGCGTGGCAAAGGCAGGAAAGGGGAAATGGGGAATGGAGGAAAGTCATGGAGAAATTCCCCAAGTTCTGTGACAAGGTGGGCCATAGGGGACTCCATCAGATATGTGTTTAATGTACAAAGATCTCTTGATGGACTCACTTGTTAAGAGAACTATGGGGTGCTGCTGTTGCCTGGTACCCCATCTCTGACCAGAATCTGCCTTAGTGGCCCGGAAAGTGATGATGCCCTCATCTTGTTGGTCTCTCATCCAGACTCTGCCATAGTTTGGAACATAAATGGTCCCTGAAAGTCCATATGTGTTTTTACAAGCTTAGCCCTTGGAGTGGTGCTCTGGAGAGGGGGTAGAGTCTCTAAGGGCTGGGGCTTGCTCAAACATCATGAGACTCAACCTCCCCAGCCTCCCTTTTGCTCCTTGGCCATGAGCTAAGTGGTGTTTTGTCCACTATGCAGTCTGCCATGTTTTACAGCCCAGCCAATAGCAATAGCACCAACTCCTTGGCTGAGATCTTGGAAGTCAAGAGCGACAATTAAATAACCATTTCTCTCTTATTAGCTCTGATCAGTTTATTAGCTCTGATATCTGTTATAGCGGTGAAAGTTGACTGGTGCAGCCTCTTGGAGGTCCTGGTGGCCTGAACACATCACCAAAACCAAATGTGATTTCAGGGATGATCATGGGACTCTGCTCTGCAATCCAGGGTAGCATTTACAGACAGAAGAGGTAGCAGAATGAAGAAGCAAGGGACAAAAGGCAGATCGGCAGCCTGGCACAGTGGTGCAAGTCTCTCATCCCAGCATCTTGGAAAGCTGGGTCGGGATCACAAGTTCAAGGCCAGCCTGGGCAAAGTAGTGAGATTTTGTCTTAAAATAAAATATGGAAGGGGGGGAAGGCTGGGGGCTTGACTCAGTGGTAGAGCCCTGCCTATAGTCCCCCAATGAGGGGATGGTTTCTGCTGAAACCAAAGTACTGGGTACCTTCTCATCTCCTTTACAGGGGACTTGTGGGTTTTTACTTAATTGCACTTTGCATGCTGCCCCGAGTTCCGTGGAAGATGCCCTATGGCTTTGACCTGAGCTGCATACTTCACCATTCCACCAAGTTCACAGGGTCTCAGATGCCATGCTATTCCTTCTGCCTCCACTGGGCAGATCTGGAAGGCCAAGTGTCCTGGATGGCAGCATGACTCTGCATGAACAACAGGCAGGCGTTGGCCCTGGATAGGAAGTGCCATTATGGAGGGGAGAGAAAGATTCCTTCTGACAATCCTCACACTTTCCCCCCACTGACCTCCACCCTCGGTATAAAACCAGATGCATTTTTGATACTCATAAGTATTCTCGGTGCCCACTGGCTTATATGCAACTGGCTATTAAATTAACCATTTAAGGGCTGAGCAGTAGACACAGGCCTTTAATCTCAGCACTCTTAAGGCAAAGGCAGGCAGGTCTCTGAGTTCGAGGCCAGCCTGGTCTGCATAGAGAGTTCCAGACCAGTCAAGGATACACAGTGAGACCCATGTCACACTTGTTCTCCGGATGGTGGTGACGTTTTAAGAGCCTGCGGAGCTTTTAGGAGATGTCAGCTGGCTAGCAGCATTAGCTAGCCCCTTCAGAGGTGCTCTGCCCTGCATCCTCCACTGCACAGGCATCTGGTCACAGCAACACAGAAGTCACGGATGCTAGAAGGTAGCCACAGACCTTCTCCATCATCGCCAAGCCTTTCTGCCACTGGGCTAGGAGGTAACAAGACACCCCCACTCGCTGATGGCACCCACCAATGCTTCTTTCCATCTGCCGGAGTTCCACTTCCAGCAAACCCTCTGCGGGAGAAAGCTACCCTCCTCAGCGGTGGTGGTTTGAATAAGGATGGCCCCCATAGGCTCACGTGTTTGAATACTTGGTCCTCAGGTGATGGAACTGTGTGGGTAGGATCAGGAATTGTGGCCATGTTGGAAGAGGTATGTCTCTGGGGACCGAGTTCGAGGTTTCGAAAGACTCTTGGGACTCCCAGAGATCTTTCTCTCTGCCTTGTGATTGTAGACCAAGGTGTGAGCGCTCAGCTGTTCCTGCCACCATGGCCTTGCTCTGCCATCAAGAACTCTGTGGTGATTTGAATGAAAGTGTCTGATGTGGGTGGGTCTGCCGCTCTTTCTACAAAGTGTCCCTCTTAGGCCTGTAGAGAGTGACACTGTCAGGAGGTGTGGCTTTGCTTGAGGAAGTGTGTCACTAGGGGATGGGCTTTGAAGCCTCAGAAGCTCAAGCCTGGCCAGTGTGTCACTGTCACTTCCTGTTGCCTATGGACCCCGATGTAGGACTCAGCTACCACTCCCAGCACCATGCCTGTCTGTGTGCCACCACGCTTCCCACCATGATGACCATGGGCTAAACCTCTGAACGGTCAGCCAGCCCCAATCCAGTGTTTCCTTTACAAGAATTGCTATGGTCGTGGCGTCTCTTCACAACAATAGAAACACAAATAAAACAAATCTAACTCTTGAAACCAGAAGTCAAGTTAAATGATTTTCTTTTGTAAGTTGTCTTGGTCATGGTGTTTTATCACAGCAATAGAAAAGTAGCCAAGACACCCATCCATGTCTCTCAGCACCCACAGTGAGACGGGAACAGGTCTTCCTTCACCCCAACACTTCCGGCTGTGATGTCACCGTCCTTCAACTTCTCCTGCCCCAGCAAGGTCAGCCTGTCATCTGGCTTCAACTGCAGTTAGCCTGACGGGACAAGCAGCCAAGAAACAACTGAACAGAGTTGGGGAGGCTGCACAGGTGATCAGATCATCGCGTCCCCTCTACTCTGTTTCTCTGTGGGCTGTGGGCTGTCACTTCCAGGAGGTGAGACATCTTATCGAATCAGCCTTTCGTCTCTGTGCAGTGCCTGGAGGAGCTGAGAGGGGACAGCAGGTGCGTCGTGCCTGATCCTTTTATGCACTGAGGACCTGCCTTGCAGACAGGAGAGTGAATTGTGAGAGACCTTTGACCTCTTTCAGGTGAGCTTCTGATTTACCACTCATTGTGCTTTCTAACGAATCATTTTGATGTAATAATTCCACCAGGAAGCACAAAACCTCCTTCTCGGGAATGCAATTAAGGGAAAAATTAGCAATAAATTGTTTTCAGTACTTAACTCACCTCCAAATTTATGATGGCTGAAATTTATTGTTTCAGAGGTCTGAGAAATAGCAATTAATTTTATGCCATTTCCTGTCATTCAGCCTCAAAAGTGAGGCGTAAATAAGGAAGTGTTCACAGCCGTGGGTTTTGCAGCGCAAAAGAACAAAACCCTTACAGAAATTAGTCTAGAAGATTCCAGAACCTCAGATGAAGAGAGAGAAATACTGCTCTGTCGGCAACATCCCGCTCACTCTGTCACCACCGCGGTTGCTCCCGGTGCCCAGAACCACCCTGGGTACAGAAAAAGGGTTGCACGGGGTAGAAGTGAGGAAGTGCTAAGTTAGGTCCTGACAGCCGGGCTGGATGTATCCATTTGCCCTATAAATAAGCACAGATCACCTTCATTTTATTGAATTCATTTCGCAGGCAAGCAGCAACCATGCGATCCCAGGCACAGTTCTGCGTTCCCCCCTCCAGTGCAGCTACTAGCGTCAGCCCCAGCAGATTTATGGCCCATTCATTCATGGGAACAAAAACTCTGCCACTGCTGGTCATGGGACACACAATAGCAGTTAGTTCGAAAGATAACAGAGGCAATACCTCACCTCTCCATTCAGCCCTACACGACCCACGCTACTTTGGAGGTAATAAACACTTCTTGTTTGTAGGCTTTGAGTCATAACCCAGGGAAGGCTACGTGGCCCCACCTCGGATCTGGTTTCTAAGGGAACAGCTTTCTTCCTACCCAGGCTTGAACTCCAGCCTTCTGGCTGGAGAGGGGCCGATAGGAACCCTTCTGCAGCCAAAGAGATACCCCAGTCTTCCTTCCCGTCCACCCCATGCAGACGGTGGCCGGTTCTCTGAACCTTAAACTGAGAAGTCAGACTTCAATCTGGTGCTTATTTCCAGTGCGGTGTAGTAGGGTGGCCCGGCCCCAGCTCATAGTCCAATATGGTAAGATAGCCTGGCCCCAGCACACAGGCTGGTGTGGTAGGATAGCCAAGCCCAACACAGTAGCATGTTTCTTTAACTGTCCAGATTCAAACAAGACAAGAGCTCAGGGGTGTAGGGAGTTGGGCACAGCAGCCCAACTGACATCTGAAGAAAGCCAGCGAATCTGACGGAGAAGCCTCAGAGGAGGGTTTGCCTTACCTGGCAACCTGGTCAGAAACAGGGGAGACAGTTGGTCAAAGGAGCCACCATCCATCCCCAGAGCCTGCAAGCTGAAGCCCAAACAAGCACACACGTGAGAGCTGAATGAGTGAGTGACGGGATTTCCCAAAAGCTACAAGGAGGAAAGGAGTAGGAAGTGTCCGTTCCGAATTTGTCTTCCGATAGGAAAAGAATCTTGGGGTCAGAGTAGGAGCACATTTAGGCAAAATAATAACAATAGAACAGCTGAGCACTCTATCTCGCTTTGAAGCTAGCTGCCACCACTGATAAACCTCAACTTATTATCTGCAAAATGGGAGTATCCACTGCAGGTAGCTCATAGTTCTCGTTAGAATTAAATACAATGGTCCTTCAATAGCCATGGGAGACCGGTCCTAAGATGCTGTGATACCAAAAGCCTCAGATGCACAAGTTCTTTGTGGAAAATGGCATGGTGTTTGCACAGAACCTGTGCAAGTCTCCTGTGAAATCAGCTGTAGGGTTTTTTTTATAAATAATACTTAAATAATATATAGTTGTTAGAGTGTATTGTTTAGGGGAAATGACAAAGAAATAAGGTATATGCGTGTTGAATATAGATTGAGTTTTTAAGTATTTTCAATTCATGGATCAGTTGAATTCATTGACACAGAACATGCAGACACATAGATACATGGATAAGTGGATAGATGCAAAGATATATTCATAGAGAAATAGAAATGGTACATAGATAAATGGATGATAGTTCATACAGTGTGTATATATACACAGATAAAATGATTTATAGATAGATGAATAGCGGATGGATGGATGGATGGATGGATGGATGGATGGATGGATGGATTGATGGGTGGACAGGTGGGTGGATAATAGATGGATGATAACAAGTGGATGGATATATAGATAATGGATAGATAGATAGATAGATAGGCAGGAAATAGGTGAATAGATAGATAATAGATGGATGGATGGACACTGGGATAGATAATAACATGTTATAGTATGCTTTATTTTGGGTGATAAAACATTCTGACCAAAAGTGGCCTAGGGAGGAGAGAGCTTCTCTCAGCTCTGCCAGGTCACAGGCTATCACAGATGGAACTCAAGGCAGGAACTGAAGCAGAAACCAGGAAGGAACACTGTTGACTGACTTGCTCCCTCACGCCTGTGCTCATCCAGCTTTCTTATACAACCCAGGACCTTCTGCACAGGAGTGGTATCACCCACAGCGGGCTAATATCCTGCATCAATTACCAATCAAGACAACTGTCCACAGACATGGCCACAGGTCATTATATCTAGGCAGTCCCTCAATTGAGACTCCATCTTCCTCGTGACTTTTGTTCATGTCAAAGTGACAATAAAACTAACCAACATGCATGGATGGATAGATGGATGGATGGATGGATGGATGGATGGATGGATGGATGGATGGATGGACATAAAGAAAAATGATTGATAGATAGATAGATAGATAGATAGATAGATAGATAGATAGATAGATACATACATACATACATACATACATACATACATACACACACACACACACACACACAGGTACTTTTAAACTTAGCATAGGGATAACCAAATAGCTTTATTAAATCAGTTTAGTTGGAGAAATGAGACTCACAATAGGAAAAGGACATTGACACAGGCAGGTAAGAGGAAATGGCAGGAGGACCCAGCCGGAACTACATGATGACACTCTCTCAAAAACTAATTAAGGTCTGGGGAGGCTAAATATAATTAAAAATCTATGGAAAGAAGGCGCATGTGTCTAGATCCACCTTCCGGGGCAGGAGTGTGTGAATACAGAGGGGAAAAGCCAGCCAAGCTGACCCCTGGCATGGCAGATTCACGCCCCACCCCTTTTACCTATATCTATATCCTTCATCCTTAATTCTGCTCAGAAGCTGCAGAAACCAGGACTAAGTCTTTTGTGTTAAAAAATCTGTCTTTTACCTGTTTAAATTACAATGTCAAATAATTATGTATGTTTAAAAGCTGTTAAAAGTCTGGTTAAATGGTAGCTTTGTCTCGGGCTAAAAATTACTTTTCATTATGACCTATTTAGCCATCATTTGAACCAAATATCTCAGCCCGCACATGTAAATGTGTTTTTGTTTTAAGCTCTGCAGGTTAGGTCAGCAGATGTCTGCAGCCAATACGATCGCTGGGGTGAAGGTGACATGATTTACTCCAGTCGGGCAATTTCTCCATTAAAGCATGGATGTCTCGGATTCATAAGGACAGTGTTGAGCAGATGAACTGTAACGTAGCCTTGCATTTGTCATATCAGGTGATTTGAAAGGAACGAACAATTATAAAAATGAATGTAATTCTCTGTCGAAGGAGAAAAAAATCCAGCTTTTGCAGTAGGGGGTAGCTAATTTTCCATAGATTAAAAACAGGTTTCTCAGCAATCCTGCTGCTGTTCCATTCCACAATTAAAACAGAAGAAGAGAAGGGCTCCGTGGCAAAGCAGACAGTTGTAGAAATTAGTTATTTGGGGACCCAGAAAGTGGGTTTCCCCTCCAGCATCAAAGGTTATTTCATTCCCTGTAGGGGCATCTCCACTGCCATAAACTGCTCCTGCACCCCCAGCTCTCCACCTCACACCCCACCCCACCCCCGTTTCTGAGCTACTTTCAATTAGTGAGGATTATTAAACTGGAAACATTTTAAACCGCTGCCGAAGCTGCTTTCCGGCCTTATGAGCTGAGCTGGAGGCGTCACAGTAAAAACTGATTGATTAGCAAGGAATGTACTTACAGCGACTGATGCCCAGTGTCGTTTTCTTTGCTTTTCATGGCTTCTCTGCTCCTTCCCCCGCCCACCACATTAGGCGTTTGGCTTCTCCCCTGCCACCTTCTCCAGCCAGCAGGCTCTGCCTCCAGTGCAGTGGGGATTGACCTTCCTTCAATGCTGTACTTCCCACCTGAACCCCATGGACCACCATGTGTGCTGTCATGCTTGCATCTGCCTCTCCTGTGAAACGATGTCACCAAGGAAGAAAAGCAAAACAAGCAAAGCTTGAACCATGATAGGCCCTGAGTTCAAGGGTGACCACTCTTGGATGCTGAGGGGTCAGTCCAGAGTCTTTGTCACTCTGGCCCTGTGGCAGGGCAGTGCATCGTGGTGGGAGCATATACTGGGGGAGGTCTGGTCACCCCACATCCAGAGTACAACAGCTAAACCAAAGTGGTAGTTGTGAGGAAGTGAGACAGTAGAGAGATGAAGCTTAACCCACCCCGAGCCCCCCAGCATAACAGCGAGCCTCTAGGCTTGTGTCAGCTTAAAGACTTAAATCCTGAGTCCGGAGGCAAATGAGAAAATAATCCAAGATGGCGGATGATACTCACTGATAAATGCCCCTGTGTGGGGGAGGAGGGGGAGAGGGACCGCTCACGCCTTGAAACAAAATCTTTGCTTCTAATCACTATTCCAAAGAATCCTTTAGATTCAGAGAGGCTGTGGGGTGCATTTACGTCCTAAAGTGGGATGAAAGCAAAGGAAAAGAAAGCTTGCAATCCAGCCAGTCTCCCATCTTGAGTGAAGGAAAGGGTTGGAATGAGTTTGCATTGTGGAAGACATACAAACATCCAGGGAGACAGAAGTACAGCCTGAAAGGTGCTATGCAGATCTTGATTCTCAGATCACCCCACCTGGGAGCCTGCTTGTAGCTGCCAACAGCTGCCCTGGGGTGGAACCTGCATGAGTAACAGCGTGACATTCATGCAAAGCCAGGAAGATCTGAAACTCTGAAACTGGAAGGCCTTGTGAGGTCTAGAGTGCTTACACAATATGTTAATTGCACACGGCCTTTGGGAAACATTTCCCATCCAAACCAAAATACTGCTGAAGATTTTATAGACTACTGAACTAATAAGAAGCTTAAAATTCTAGTTTAAGACAAACTTTCACCCTGTTTCCATCTCCCAAAATTATACCCTGAAGTCATTAACGATTTTTTTTATTTGTCTTAACAGTAGCCTTTACATATTCCAGGCAGTTCACTTCTGGAAACCCCTCCCCTATATTGCCCCCCAACCTGCCCTTCTTCGCTTTGCTACTGCTGTGGTGAGTCAAACTTGGGTGGGGAAAGGGCTTCTCTGAATTCCAGCTCACAGTCCATCGTGGTGAGAAGCCAGGCAGGAACCTGGCTCCAGGTGGCTTTCTATTGCTGTGAAAAATGCCATGACCGAAAGCTACTCAAAGAGGAAAGTGTTTATTAAATATCTTAGAACTCACAGCTCATCATGAAGGGAAGTTGGAGCAGGAGCACAAGGCAGGAACTCACCGGAGCAGAGGTCGCAGGGGGCGGGGGATGCTGCTACCTGTCTTGCTACCCACGGCTTGCTCAACCTGCTCATATTATATAGCTCAGGACCACCTGCCTAGGGGTGGCGCTGCCCACAGTGGGCTGGGCCCTCCCATGTCAATCATCCATCAAGAAGTTTCCCCACAGACTCACAGACTTTCCCACAGGCCAGTCTGATGGAGGCGATTCTTCAGCTGAGAGTTCCTCATCCCACAATCTACTGTGTATCAAGTTGACAAAACACCAGCGTAGTCATCCTCCTAAGGATCCATGATTGCAGAACCCTGGAGTTCAAGTCCCCAAAGCCAGCCTATGATGTTGAACGACTAGACACAACCCCTCCACATCGGCCCTCAATGACACTAACTATTCATGTCATATGTAGGGAACTAATAAATGCTTTTGTAAAGATCGTTTTATTATTTGTTTTTGTGTGGGTGTGCTTGTGTGTGGACGCCCATGGAGGCCAGAAGAAGAAGGTGTCAGACGCTCTGCAACTGGAGTTACAGGCAGTCGTGAGCATCCTGACATGGGTAATGGGAACCGAACGTAGGTTCTCTAGAAGTCAGCAAGCACTCTGAAACACTAGAGCCAGCTCTCTGGTCCCAATAAACTTTTACTGAACAAATGAATAAAAGCATCCAACATTTAGGAAGAATCTAAAAATTCTGTCATGAGAAAATAAAGGCAATTAAATATTACAGGAAACAAACATTCTGTCACTGGGAACCCAGAGACTAGCCTTCTAACCCTTTCTCTAAAGGTGCTGTAGGCTTACACAGCCTGTCATCTCAGTGCTCAGGAGGCTGAGGCAGAAGGATTGCCCTGAGCTCAATTTCAGACTGGCACACAAGGTACAAGAGCAGCTGGGGACACAAACAGAGAGGCAAGACATTATCCAGATTTAATGACAACTACATGCACCAAAAAGAAGGGAGAAAGAAAACAGCGATTTCTGCTCAGCAAACATATATCCGATCTCCGCAGATCAGAAGCATTGAGAAATCCCCTCTTTCCCGCTGTCCCTTCCACAGAGCTCCAGGACTGCCGAAGCCTCTGCTTCACTGCCTAGAGTCCAGAAGCAGACGTCTAAGTCCTTGTCTCCTTAATAACAAAGGATAACACTGTGAACATATCCCTGGTAAGCGTTGGAGTTTTGTGTGAACAAACTCTGCCCTTATATCAATGTGGGTTTTGTAACGAGCTGAAGCCGCCTTTATAACTAAAGTTATAACGTGCCATAACGTGTCGAGGCATCAGGAATGTTGTAGTTCCTACACTAAACAGCATGACTTTAAATGTGTAGCCAATCTTTTTAAAAATACTGCTCACGGTTCAGTCTTAAAATGCCATCCTCTGAAATGCCTGGCGAGAAAACCCAAGGCTCTGTGCTGGTTCGTTTTGATCATCAGCGTGATTAGATTAAGACGCACCTGGACCAGAGGTGCGTATGGTGAGACAGTATTTACCAGACAGGACAGTATCTTTGCCCACGTGAACTCACAGAGGCTATGATCACATGTGCAGGACCTGCACAGATTCAGAACAGCCCAGCATGGAAGGGGAGAGGACTCACCAAGTCTCACCTGTGTCCAAGGTTCTCTGGGCAATTGATGGCTCCTGGAGGAGAGGGAGTCGGTTTTCTTCAGAGATGTGACCCTTGAGGAGCTCTCCATTCTCCAGTGGATGACCGTACAAGCATGCACACACAGGCAGCACTAATGCTCAGCCAGTTAAAGCAACAAAGCATCACCTGCAGTCGGGGAGAGGGAAGCATTCGGGGGGATTGGAGGAGGAGTTGGAGGGGAAGAATAGGGGTAGGTTTGATTTAAACACATTTTATGCACGTATGAAATTCTCAAATGATAATAGTGATGATGATGACGACGACGACGATGATGCTGCAACATCTGGGGTATTCCCAAGGCACACATCTGGATATGAGAGTGTTTCTTGGGGGCACTGTCCTATGAGCTGGGGTTCCAGGCTAAATCAAAAAGGACTTAAAGAGAGAGACAACTAGGCACTAGCATTCATCTTCCAGGTCCACTGAGATGTGAACAAGTGGCCTCGTAGTCCTGCCTCCATGTAAGCACTGCCATGATGACCTTCTATCCATGATGAACAGCACCCCCAAACCTTGAACCAGATGACCTCTTCTTCCTTAAAATTACTGTTTCAAGTTGCTTCTTTGATTATTTTTGATAATACAATTTAATTAAGATATTTCTCCCTTCCCTTTCCTCCCTCCAAACCCTCCCACGTATCCCACCCTGCTCACCTTCAAATTCACAGCCTGTTTTTCCATTAATTCTTATTGCATGCATATAATATAAAATATATTATTTATATTATAAACGTGGCAAAGATTAGATCAAGAGCCAGAGCGGCCTGGTAGAGTTGGTAAGACAGAACAATGGTGCCCAACCCTTGTTCTTAGCCAGGACCCTCAGCCTTAAGCAAGTCCCTTGGGCTGCCTCCTTTCCAATCGGGATGAAGAGAATGCCGGATCCAAAAGACAACCATCAGCACAGTGTCAGGGAAGAGAAAAACAAGGTGACATTGTGTGGGGGAGACTCCTTCTGCTACTCACCTTCCAACCCAAGCTGGTAAGCTATGAATCCTTGCCTCTTGGTCATCAGTGCTACTCAAAAGAACACCTTTACGTGACCTGGTCAAGACACAATGCCTGGTTTATCTCCTAGATCCAGGGTTTTAGAGATTCCAGGAAAGTTGCACATAAGAGAGAAATTTTTATGGATGGATCAGAGGGAAGGGGGATAAATGGGTGCTTGCCAGAAAATTCCTGAAGAGTTGAGTAATGGGGGTTTCACATTGAAATAAACTAAACTTAACTAAACCAAGGGCAATAAGAGCCAGAAAATGACATCTATGGGGGTTAATGGTCAGTGTCAATGTTAATAGATTTGGAATCACTGAGAAGACATGCCTGTATGTCCTTGAAGTTGTTTC
>NW_004949130.1:2285651-2292639 GCF_000317375.1 Microtus ochrogaster
AAGGAGAGGAAGAGGAGGAGAAAGAAGAGGAATAAGAGAGAAGAATGAAAAGAGGGAGGAAGAGGAAGGAGAGGAAGAGGGGAGAAAGAAGGAAAGGCAGGGGAAGGAGAGGAGGAAGAAGAGAGGAGGAAGAGAAAAGAGAAAAAGAAAGGGGGAAGAAAAGAAGAGGGGAAGAAGAGGAAGGAGAGGAGGGAGAGGAGGAGGAAGAAGGAAGAGATAAGTATGGAGAGAGAGAATGAGAAACGGGGGGATGACTGGCACAGAACATCAGCACTAAGCATACAGCATGACAAGACCTGAGGTGGGCAGTCATAGTAGTACTGAGATTAGTGGGCAAATGCATAGTAAGAAGTGCCCTTTATGTGGTCTCAGAAGCATCTCTCTACAGCGCAGTAACTTTACAAAGGACAGACAGATAGATCCTGGAGGAGGGTCCTTAAGTGGCCAAAGAGCATCACTTGTGTGACACATGGACTAATGTGATTTTTAAAACTGATACAAGAGAGTGTAATATCTTTTCCATTAAAAAAAAAAAAACTCTGTTACTGGGCTGGCAAGATGGCTCAGTTGTGAAATACACTTTCTGCTGAGCCTGACAACCTGAGTTGGAACCAACACAGTGGAAGGAGAGAACAGATGCTCACGTGTTGTCTATAAGCACACAAAGACACACACAAAATAAATAAATACATCAAAAATTTAAGCTCTGTTTTTTATATTGGAATTACATGGGCAAAAGCGAACCTAAATTATTTTGTGTCATACCTACATTGTAAAGTAAATAATACTTTATTTTTCTTTTATTAATTAATTTTTTCATTTATTTTGCATCCGTACTGCAGTTTCCCCTCCCTTCTCCTTTCCCATTCCCTCCTCCCACCTCCCTTCTGCCCTCCCTGTATCTGCTCCTCCTGTTTCTGCTCAGAAATGGGCAGGCCTTCCATGGGTGTCAACAAAGCATGACATATCAAGTTAAGATAGGGACTAAGTTCCTCCCTTTGTATTAAGGCTGGACGAGGCAGCCCAGTATGAGGAATAGGTTTCCAAAAGCCAACCCAGGTGTTAGGGACAGGCCTGATCCCACTGCTGTGAGTCCCACAAATAGACCAAGCCACATAACTGTCACACATATGCAGAGGGCCTAGGTCAGTCCCATGCAGGCTCCCTAGCTGTTGCTCCAGGATTTGTGAGTGTCTATGAGCTCAGGTTACTGTTTCTGAGTGTTCCCTTTGATGACTTTGAATCCCCCACCCCACTCACCTGCTTGTACAATCTTTCCTCCCTCTCTTCAACAAGACTCCTGGAGTTGAGCCAGTGTGTGGTAGTGGATCTCTGCATCTGTTTCCATCAGTTGCTGGATGAGGGCTTTTTGATGACAATTAGGGTAGTGACCAATCTGATTACAGGAGATGTCCAGTTTAGACACCCTTTCTACTGTTGCTAGGAGTCTTAGCTGGGGGCAACCTTGGGTGTTTCTCTGGCACCAGGTTTCACCCTGACCCCAAAATGATCCCCATCCAGACATCTCTCTTATTACTCTCCCCTCTAACCCACTCCCAACCCACCCAATCAGATCCCAAATGTTCCCACCCCCAGTTTACCTGGAGATCTCTTCTGTTGCTTCTTACAGGGAAACCATGAGTCCCTCTTTGGACCCTCCATGCCACTTAGCCTCTCAAGGGCTGTGCATTATAGCATGGTATCCTTTCTTTTGCATCTAATATCCATTTATAAGTAGGTACATATCATGTTTCTCTTTCTGGGTCCTGGTTATTTTATATATTTATTTATTTATATTTTATACTTCTAGGTCTCTGTCTAGATGATTGTTTTCTAGGTCCATCCATTTTCCTGCAAAGTTCATGATGTCATTATTTTTACAGCTGAGTAATACTCCATTGCATAAATGTACCACATTTTCTTTATCCATTCTTCAGTTGAGGGACATCTAGGTTTGTTTTTAGATTCTGGCTATTATGAATAACAATGTTATAAACATAGTCAAGAAAATATACTTGTGGTATGATTGAGTATCCTTTGGGTATATACCCAAGATTGGTAACACTGGGTCTTGAGAAAGATTGATTCCCAATTTTCTGAGAAACTGCCATATTGATTTCCAATGGGGCTTTCCAAGTTTGCACTCCAGCCAGCTGTGAGGAATATTCCCCTTACTCCACATTCTCTCCAACATAAGCTATTATTAGTATTTTTACTCTTAGCCATTCTGACAGGCGTGAGACTTCAGCACAGAATTCTACCAGACTTTCAAAGAGGAGCTAATAGCATTACTCCGTATATTGTTCCACACACTAGAAATGGAAGGAACATTGCCAAATTCTCATACCCAAACCATACAAAACTCAACCAAGAAAGAGAATTATAGATCAATTGCCCTCATGAACATTGATGAAAAGCCCCCCACAAAAAAATACTGACAAACCAAATCCAAGAACACATCAAAAAGATTATCTATCATGATCAAGTAGGCTTCATTTCAGAGATGCAAGGATGGTTCAACATATGAAAATCTATCAATGTAATCCACCATATAAAAAGGAAAGAAAAAAACACATGATCATCTCGTTGAATGCTGAAAAGCATTCAACAAAATCCAACACCCTTCATGATAAAGGTCTTGGAGAGATCAGTGATATAAGGAACATACTTAAACATAATAAAAGAAATATACAGCAAGTCAACAGCCAATATCAAATTAAATGGAGAGAAAATCAAAGTGATTCCATGAAAATCAGGAACAAGAAAAGGCTGTCCACTCTCTCCATATCTATTCAATATAGTGCTTGAGGCTCTAGCTACAGTGATAAGACAACAAAAGAAAGATAAAAGGGATTACAAATTGCAAAGGAAGAAGTCAAACTTTCACTATTTGCAAATGACATAATAGTATACATAAGCAACCTCAAAAAATTCTACCAGGGAACTCCTACAGCTGATAAACACCTTCAGTGATATGGCTGGAAACAAAATTAACTAAAAAAGAAACAGTAGTCCTCTTATATACAAATGATAAATGGGATGAGAAAGAAATCAAAGAAACATCACCCTTCACAATAGCCACAAGCAACATAAAATATCTTGGGGTAACTCTAACCAAACAAGTGAAAGACCTATATGACAAAGACTTTGAGTCTTTGAAGAAAGAAATTGGAGACACTATCATGAAATGAAAAGATCTCCCATGCTAGTGGATTGATAGGATTAACACAGTAAAAATGGCAATCTTACCAAAAGTAATCTACAGATTCAATGCAATGCCCATCAAAATTTCAACACAATTCTTTAAAGACATCGAAAGAACAATACTCAACTTCATATAGAAAACAATAAAAAAAAACCAAGATAGTTAAAGCAATCCTGTATAATAAAGGAACTGCTGGAGGTATCACCGTCCCTGATTTCAAGCTCTACTATAGAGCTTGGTATTGGCATAAAAAGAGACAAGTGAACCAATGGAATCACATTGAATATCATGACATAAATCCATACACCTATGAACACCTGATTTTTGACCAAAAAAAGCCAAAATTATACAATAGAAAAAAGGAATTATCTTCAATAAATGGTGCTGGTCTAGCTGGATGTCGGCATGAAGAAGAATGCAAATAGATTTATATCTATTTCCATGCATAAAGCTCAAGTCCATTTGGATCAAAGACCTCAACATAAATCCAGTTACACCGAACCTAATAGAAGAGAAAGTGGGAAAGAGCCTTGAACCCATTGGCACAGGAGACAACTTCCTGAATAGAAAACCAGTAGCACAGATATTGAGAATGACAATTAATAAATGGGAGCTCATAAAACTGAAGAGCTTCTGTAAGGCAAAGGATATAGTCAATGAGACAAAAGAGCAGCCTATAGAATGGGAAAAGATCTTCACCAATCCCACATTTGACAGAAAGCTGATCTCCAAAATATAAAAAGAACTCAAGAAACTAGACATTAAAATATCAAATAACCCAATCTAAAAATGGGATGCTGATCTAAAAAATTCTCAACAGAAGAATCTCAAATGGCTGAGAAACACTGAAGAAATTGTTCAACATCCTTAGCCATCAGGGAAATTCAAATGTAAATGACTCTGAGAATACTTTATTAATGATATACTTCAACCATAAGATTTTCGTAAATTCTTTTATTGGATCACTAAGATTTCTGTTTCCAGTAAATTCATCTCCCAATTGTCCCATGGAAAGTAAGCCTGTCAATCTTGGCAAGGGCCCATTTTCAATAATATTTGATTGGTGTTCATTTGGGGTTGATTTTCCATAGGTGCAACTGTGCCCAATATGGTCTGGATTTCACAATCTGTGGTCACAAAGGGACAAGTCTCTGATTCATAGACAGTGCACATTTGAGCACACCCAAAGCTGTTGATTCTCAAGGAGTCGTTTTTTCCAAAAAGCTTTAACTCTTCTTTGGAACCAGTTTTGTGTGAGTCTGGGTTTCATTTTCCACGTAAATTTACATAATGGCACTTTAATGCTTCCGCTGACATTTCCTGTAACTTGTGGGGGTCACATACAGAACCGAAAGTGGTTTCAGGGTTTGAACATAATTCAAACTGCCTACTCAATTTTTTCCTCTGTGTGTATTCAATTACAAGGGAAAAATAATTTTTAGAATGACATCGTCTCTCAGCCATCATTAATTGCCTGTAGTGAGAGGTGAGGCACTATGAGGTTTCCTCCTCTCCATGTTAATACTTCAATCCCTCTTGTGTAGGCAGCCATATTGTTGAGATGTCATGGGTGCAGTTTCCCTATCTCAGATAGAGGGCACTGTCTCACGGCAGAGGTCCTGTTCTCGGACTCTTACAGCCTTTCCTCCCTCTCTTCCACAATGTCCCCTGCACTTCAGCTGTAGGGAATGTGTTGATAGATGTATCTATTGGGGCTGGGCACCCCAACACCGTTGTTCTCTGTACTTTGACAAGTTTGGGATTTCTGAAATGGTCTCCATCTGCTGCAAAAGTTTCTTGACCACAGAACAAGCATCACTCCCTAATTGCTTATCCAATACAGAATGAGCAGTCTTGAAATCACATACAAGTGAGGAACAATAAATGGGTTTTGTTACATATACATATATATGTAAAAATAATGATTCAAGAGAAAGAGGCCATGAATTTGAGAGGGAGCAGGGTAACACAGGAGGAATTGGATAGAGAAGAGGAAAAGGGGGGATGGCGTAAATATAGTACTCATATATGGAATTCTCTAAAGTAAATAAATAAAAGGCACTCCTTCAATACTAGAGGGGTTATCTGAAGTGTCATTTGAACCCAGCATCCTCCTGCACCAAACGTGATGATGCTTAGATCAAAGCCTGTGGATAAGTGATTTTAGAACCAGAAATTCTAAATATAGCTTTTGACAAGTTGTCAGTGTGCTTTATTGTGATTAGCATGCTTGCAATTTTATTTTGCAAATAACTGACTTGCAGAACATGTTGTTTAAGGTTCTACCAGTCATATCCAGATGTTCAGGCCAAAGCTTTAATATTTGTACCCACACAAAAAAGGAATGGATTACCTACTTTCCTGTTGTGATAAAACTCTATGGCCAAGGCAACTTCCAGAAGATAGGATTTATTTGGGCCTATGATTCCAGAGAAGTAGAGTCTGTGATGGCAGAGTGTTGGAGGAGACCACTGGTTGGTTCCCAGCCACCCGGCTAGCTTAGATCCAAAATAATCACACAGAAACTGTATTAATTAAGTCACTGCTTGGCCCATTAGCTCTAGCTTCTTATTGGCTAACTCTTCTATTAATTTAACCCATTTCTATTAATCTGTATATCACCATGTGGCTGTGGCTTACCAGGTAAAGTTCACAGCATCTATTTCCAGCAGCTCCATGGCTTCTCACTGACTCCGCCTTCCTCCTCCCACATTATAGGCCAAGCCAGTTCTTCATTCATTAACCAATAAAAGCCACACATAGACAGAAGGAGCTCCCACACCAGCAGGGCAGAGGTTGGCAGCTGCAACTGGAAGTTGAGAAAATGAGTTCAGGATGAGGCCAGGCTTTAAACTCTCAAAGCACATCCCCAGGGACACACTTCCTCCAACAAAGCCACACCTCCTAATCCTTCCCAAACAGCATAAGCAACTGGGCATAAGCATTCAAATGCTCAAAATTCTGGATCTAACATTGATCATTCAAAGCATCACAGGGGACAAGATCCAAGGACCCAAAAATAAGCTGCCAGTACCTCAGATCTATGCTGTTCCCTGGCCTTTGGCTGCTGCTGGTGCCCCCTCGCTGCTTTTCTGTTAATCTGTTGCCATGGACAACCTGAACTCACTGCTACCAGAGCATCTGCCCCAGTGATGCATGGTAGCATCACTGGACCATGATACCATGGTCCCTCCAGACTCCACACACAATATGGAAGTTCAAAGATGAAATTATCAAGGATTTTCCAAATGACCAAAGGAGATCTTGGCAGACCATGCCCAGGCCCGGCATGTAGATTAAAGCATTTATGGGTTTAATTTTAATTTTTAAAAATGTTTTATCACTTGCCAACTTATTTATCTTAAGGTAAATCTATGCTGATTATATATTTTATCTTTTTTAATTTGACTTTGTTCTTAAGAAATTCATATGTGTATACAGTGAAATATAGTTATATCTATGATTTCCCAGCCCAAGGGTGTAGCCTTCAATGTGTGGTTAGACACAGGCTGTGTTACTCCTCTAAATTGTTCCAGCAATGCATTGAATTTGAACTGTGTATCCCATTGAGAGAGAGGAGCCTAAAGCTTAGTATTTGACCAGATCCCACTCCTGGTGAACATCCGTGCCTGGGTGGCTCCCAGGATTCCTTTGTTCCCCTGAAGGTGAGCATGTGCAGGCAAGGGTGGATTCTGCAAGCAGATGTAGCTGGTCAGAAGTCAGGGCAGAAACCAGAGCTCAGGAGCATCCTTCCCTGTAGCTGGTCAGATGTCAGGGCAGAAG
>NW_004949130.1:2292804-2306992 GCF_000317375.1 Microtus ochrogaster
CAGAAGCATGAGCCCAGGAGCATCCTTCCCAGCCCAGGCTGCCTGTGGTCCTCACCTCCATCACGGGCTTAGTCACTGTTCCACGTGTCCAGTGGCACATCTTGATCTTCCCACTGCAATATGTCCTGATTCATGGCAGCCCTCTGGTACAGAGGACAGAAGGTAGGCCCACCTTTGCCTTTGGCACTTCCCAAGCAGTGAACCTGCCCACAAGAGGTCAAAGGTAAGGTAGGCTATGCCCCTCAAAACTTCCCAAGTAACTTCAGAATTCAAGTTTACCCTGTGCTGGGAAATGTACATCTGTAAATAGCTGCATTCTGTATCTGTGGGTTCCATACTAGTGTATTCAACCTACTGTCTTCTGAAAATATTCAGGGGAAAAAAATCCAGAAAGTCCCGAAGAGCAACACTGGAATTTACTGTGCCTGAGTCTACACAAAGGAATCCCAAGATGGTTCTGACACGTAAGGAGGGAGTGAGAATTACTCACCAACACAATGTCATTCCGTAAGAGGAATCCAGCATCTATAGATTGTATATGCACACGGTCTTGGAACTAATCCCCTGAGCATACTGAGGGACAATTCCTCACAGGCACCTCCTCTATCCATGGTGCAAAGTTGGAGGGCTCACCCTTGTGCAGGTGCCTATAGCAGCTGTGTGTTCATGGCTGCAACAGCAATGTCATAGCCGGATGGCAACGGTCCATGACAGGTCTCCACCTTCCTCCTGCTCTTAAGCTTCTTCTGCCCTGTCTTCTGGGATGTTCCCTGGACCTTGTGGGAAGGAGGTGACAAGATGCACATTTAAGGCTGTGTACTCTTCAGTCGCTTACTCTTTGGTACTTTGACCAGGTCTGAGTCTGCCTTAACTATCACCAGGATGGCTATTTCGGTGCAGGTGTACCATACATACTAATAAGATCAGGATGAATGACATTTCCATCTCCTTAGCATGTGTCTGGGTTTGGCACCTTCAAGCTCTTCTCTCTCTGGATGGATCACATTAATATATACAATTATTACACATTACTCAAAATTTAATGCTTAAAGATGTGAAAATCATACCCTGATTAAGTCATTACACTATAAACAAATGTGTGTGTGTTTATCACACTGTACACATATCTATAATGTTTACAATTAAAGTATAGAGCTAATAAAATACTTTTTAAAAAAGAATAGAAAGTGAAAGATGGTGGGTGACTACAGGAAACACTGTCTCCTAGACACAGAAGGACAGTTACATGCGTGGATACACAACAATTATGACATCATTCACAAGCTCTTCATAACCTCAAGCCAGACAAAATCCCAGTATGCAGTGTGGACAATGGGCAGGAAGTCCCACCCCTAGATGAAGAGCTGTGGACATTTGATAGCTTCTGGGAGAGGGAGAGTCCATTTTCTTTAAGGATGTAACATTGGGTAGGTGGACAAATTCCAGGCAGGTCCCATCCCTAAGAGTATTTGGTAACATAAATCAGACAAAACAGACTCAAAAGAAATGGAGAACATGAAGTTGGGTGGGTAGGGAGGTGAGGTGGACCTGGGAGGAATTGAGAAGGGAATGTCTATGATCAAAATACACTGTATGACATTCCCAAAGAATTAATACAATTATTGTTTAAAAAAACAAAAAGAGTAGTAGAGAAGCAATAAAAAAAGAGAAATGGGGTTAGGGACGTGGTTCACTAGAATGCTAGGCTAGCACGCAGGTGGCCCCAGGTTTAATCCACAACATCATCAAAGAAAAAATGAAAATTAAATATTTCTTAAGGTAACATGAAAGTAAAAGTCTTTATGGTGGAAAAGATTCCTGGAAACAAAATTCTTACCTAGAAGGCAGTAAGACAGGATGGACTTTACTTTCTTATAAACAGAACAAAGCCTTTTAAACAGCTGAGCATGAAATGGAAATGAGCTGAATGTCTCCATGGAGAGATTTGGTGTGGGTCAAACACAAAGTGCAGATTTTTGATCTTGTAAAGGAGCACACCTACAACAAAATGTTCTGAAAAGTTGAGAAAATGCATTCATACATTTATTCATACAGCAAATAAATATTAAGGTCTTCCTCTGTGCCAGGAAAAGTGATGAGCATACACTTGCCAGACAAACACAAACAAAAATAAATCTGAGATGATAAGATGAATATTTAACAAGGTAGACAGTGGTCAATGTGAATCTTTTCCCTCCCAAGCCTTTACCAGGTACAGAGAGCAAAATCTAAAGGACCTATTCAACATCATTGAGAAATTTGATGATATATATGTATATACTATATACATGTGAATATATAAAACATGTTCTACTCAAGGGTCCAATATCACATTTGAACAAAATGAATTGGACCAATAGTGTTAGTAACCTTGAATATATGTTCATAGTACAATATAAAACATGTAAGATAACACACTCAATATCCATACTGGACATCTGACAATATCATTAAAAGAAAAAAAAATCAAACACTCTCATACTTACACACAAACATCTCAAAACTTTACCCAAAGTCAGATAGGGTAGCCACTAACCACAAGTAGCTAATATAAATGATTACAGTTAAACTAGAAAATCAGGGTTTTAGTCTCATTGGTTATGATGGTGCATCCAGTCAATGCCATTCCGGCCAGGAAAGATACAAAAGATTCCTGTCATGAGAAAGTTCTGTTGGGCAATGAGACATACAAAATGCAGCTGTAAACTCGATATAGCACTTGGAGAATTTTTCCTATGCACAAAAGAAGGCTCAACTTTTTAAAAATTTAATTGTGATGAATAATTAAAAATCACAATCTTAGCACAAGATGTGTTCATTGCTGCTGGTTTGTCATTGCTTCTAGGTCCTCTCAGCAGGCACTGCTGAGAAATACGGGGTGTGTATTCACACTGCACAGCATATTCATTTCAATAATATTTCCATATCTAGAGATGGGACATAGGTGGATAGAAAAATGGATGGATGGATGGATGGATGGATGGATGGATGGATGGATGGATGGATGGATGGATGGATGGATGGGTGTGTGTGCAGGTTGGTGGGTAGATGGATAGGTGTATGGGTAGACTGGTAGATAGATCCACAGATGTAGACATTAAAAACCATGATTTAAACTGCTCCTTTGGACTCCACTCCAATGCAATAGGATAAATTTTTAATTGCTTCTTTTCCACAACAATTAGAAGCTAAAAATCTCATTGTCATCTTTGATCAGTCATAAAACTTAGAGAAAATAGGTTCACAATTCTAACCCATTCCCAATTATAAGAAGGAAATCTGCTAAATTTAAGATCAACTAAGAATCAGAATTTGTTTATGCCTGGTTGGATAGGTAGTTAGTAGACTGTGGTTGGTTGGTGTTTTGCTTGAATGGTTGTTTGGTTGGTTGTTTGGTTGTTTGGTTAAGTTTTTGGTGGTTAGTTGGTTCATTTGTTAGTTAGTTGCCTGCTTCCCTTCTTGTTTGATTGCTTGACTCATTGGTTAATTGTTTGGTGGTTTGGTTGGTTGGTTGGTTGGTTGGTTAGTTGGTTAGCTGGCTGGATTGTTTGTTAGCTGACTTGTTAGTTGTTTGGTTCATAGGCTTATTGGTTGCTTGCTTCCTTGCTTGCTTATTTAATTGGTTGGCTCAATGGTTAGTTGTTTGGTTGTTTGGTTGGTTGGTTTACTCTAGGCAGGCTATTTAAAATATTTCTAAGCTGGGGCAGGAAAAGTATTAAATGAACCTGAAAGAAATATCTTTCTGTGCCAGAAAACAAAAAAGCATGAAAAGATTCATGAAGACATGTCAAAGAAGACAAAAGCTAGATTGAAAAGATCCACATTGTCAAATTCTAACCAATTTGAGTGTCAAAATATTTTTATGTGATAACAGTAACAGACTAAAGCCTATGATGTCATAGGGCTATAAATTAATATACTATTGTTAATTAAGGAAATAAAAAGAAAAATGGTAAGTACAATAATAATTAATATAGAATGAAGGATAGAGTTAGAAAATCATCAGCATATAAAAAACTAATGAGTGAATATTGATGAAGCATAAAGAATTCATAAAGCATAAAACTATCTCCACACAAATTAGCTATCGATTACAAAGGTGAGGAAAGAAATAGGTTGACCAAATAATCAAAGAAAAGAAAACCAATGCTGGAACAAACCAACCTAAGTGCTACCTAACTGCACACAGCGAGAGGAGCACAGTCTTATTTACTAGTCATTCCTGACGGAGTAGAAACCAGATCTAGACACATAGGCCAGATCCAGACATGGCCCCAAATGAAAGAGAACTAAGTAGCTTATGCTCTTCAAGACTGAAGGTCAAGAAAGACCAAGAAGGCTGCACAGACCAAGCTACTCAAGACAGTACCTGATCCTGGATCATACCCTGCAGGAGAAAAAGAGACAACCATTAATGGGCAATATTTGGATAAGCAACAGAATTGAAATATGAGTTGTGTGCTAGAAGGGGAATTATTTCTACTTATTCACAAACGATTAAAAAAAATATTAGTGTGCATAATAATATTCACCAAACATTAACATATGTATAGTAATTATAAATATTAGTATAGTTGGTATGTATATGTATATTTGTATATAAACATATATATTGATATGTATATATATACATATAGATACTAGTCATGGCTATATACAGGTAGAAAATAAATGAAGTAAGTTTAAATAATTGGCAAAGGATAGTGGGAATTAGTGAAACTATTCTTGTGACTAATCAAAATTAGAAATAATAACATAATAAAAAACTTGAAAATAATTAACAGTTGAAGCCTTCTAAATGTAATTATTGCTGTCTGTGGTGACACACTCCCATATTCCCAATGCTCAAGGGATCTCAGGTTGAAGCCAGAATGAGCATAGCATGACCTTGTCTGGATAAATGTTTTAAAAAGTAAAATTTCTGACAGCCGTCCAAACTCCTGTCCTCGTCTCTCGCTTCACTTTCCTCTCCAGAAAACATGAGATTCGCCACCTGCTCCACCACATTTTCCACCAACTACTGGTCCCTGGGCTCTGTATGGACACCCAGCCAGCAGTCCGGCTTGCCAGCAGCGCAGCCAGCGTCTATGCAGGTGCCGGGGGCTCCGGCTCCTGGATCTCCATGTCCCGCTCCACAAGCATCTGCGGTGGCTCTGTGGGGTCTGCAGGCCTGGTTGGAATTGGTGGCATCCAGACCGAGAAAGAGACCATGCAAGACATGGACGACCTGGACAGGGTGCAGAGCCTGAAGACTGAGAACAGGAGACTAGAGAGCAAAATCCCGGAACATCTGGAGAAGAAGGGGTCCCAGGGCATCATCAGAGACTGGGGCCACCATCTCAAGACCATCGAGGGCCTGAAGGCTCAGATCTTTGTGAATTCTTTGGACAATGACATCATCGAACAAAGCTCGTCTTGCTGCTGATGACTTCAGAGTCAAGTATGAGACAGAACTGGATACGCGCCAGTCTGTGGAGAGCAACATCCATGGACTCGGAAAGGTAGTGGATGACACCAACATCACAAAGCTGAAGCTGGAAACAGAAATCGAAGCCCTTGAAGAGGAACTGCTGTTCATGAAGAACCATGATGAGGAAGTCAAAGGACTGGAAGACCAGATTGCCATTTCTGGATTGACCATGGAAGTGGATGCCCCCAAATCCCAGGACCTCAGCAAGATCATGGCTGATATCTGGGCCCAGTATGAGAAGCTGGCTCAGAAGAACCATGAGGAACTAGACAGGTACGATGCCAGCAGACTGAGGAGAGGAGAGCACCATGGTAGTCACTACCCAGTCTGCAGAAATCAGAGGTGCTGAGGCCATACTCACGGACCTGAGGCACACCCTCCAGGCCTTGGAGATTGACCTAGATGCCATGAAAAATCAGAAGATCAGCTTGGAGGCCGGATACGACACACAGATGGAGCAGCTCAATGGAGTCCTTCTGCATCTGGAGTCAGAGCTGCCACAAACCCGGACAGAGGGGCAGCAACAGACCCAGGAATATGAAGCCCTGATGAACATCAAGGTCAAGCCTGAGTCTGAGACGGCCACCTACCACCGCTTGCTGTAAGATGGGGCAGGCTTCAGTCTCGGTGATGCCCTGGACTCAAGTAACTCTGCACATTGTCCAGAGGACAACCACCCACATGGTCATGGATGGCAAAGTGGTGTCCGAGACCAATGACACCACAGTTCTGAGGCACCGAGGCTGAGAAGGAGGCTACCCCTGGGGACTGAGGGACCAATAAAAGTTGAGAGGTCACTGGGAAAAAATGTTGAATTTCTAAGTAAATTTAAGAATGAGTTTCTCAAATAAAAAAAAATTAAAGCTCTCAAGTCCAATAAAGGTAAAAAAGAAAAAGAAAAAGGAGAAGAACTAGAAGAATAGAAAGATCTGGCTATGGTGGTACACTCCTTTAATCCCACTGGTAGAGATGCAGAGGCCAGAGGATCTGTGAGTTAGGGACAAGTCTTGTCTACAAGTGACTTCTGGGTCAGACAAGGGTACACAGTAGTTGTTTCTCAAGGTGTGAGTTCTCAGTTACTGCTCCAGTGAGGGGCTGGGGTGTGGCTCAGTGGTAGAGCACCTGCCTAGAATCCCCCAGTGAGGGGCTGGGGTGTGGCTCAGTGGTAGAGCCCCTGCCTAGAATCCCCCAGTGAGGGGCTGGGGTGTGGCTCAATGGTAGAGCCCCTGCCTAGAATCCCCCAGTGAGGGGCTGGGGTGTGGCTCAGTGGTAGAGCACTTTTATAACATGTCCTTGATTGGATTCCCAGCATCCAAAATAATTAATTTGAAATTTATAAATGAAGAAAATTAATTAGTTAAAGAGACAGACTTACGGGAGGTGTGTTATTGTCTGGTAATACTACATGACAAGATCATACTTGTCAACTATTTTAGGACTTGAGTTCTGTCAAAAACCCTTTTAGAGGAAAATACACAAAAAGTTCTGAAAAATGAGAATTATAAGCAAGACATAGCATACCATCTATCAAAGCATATGACAGAATTATAGCATTAAGGCTGTGGAAATAGCACAGGGTGGGAGCGGGAACAGACATGAAAAAGTAAAAACACGCAATGTTTATAAGAAGAATTCAAAAACCCAATGAGCATACCACAAGTCGGTGTGCACCATTAGATACCAGAGAAGTGTAACTCAAGGAGCAGAAGGGGCTGGAAATGACGCAGTTGGTGAAAAGGGGGAGCTGGGTAGTACTCCCCCATTTTGAATACCCCAGCAAATTTCTATGGCCCTTCTGGAAAGCTAGAGAAACACTTCAAAGTGCAACTTCAAAGGCTTTACTGGTGGGTGGAGAGATGGCTCAGCAGAGATGGCTCCTTGTTGTTCTTTCGGAGGACCCGAGTTCAGTTCCCAGCTCCCACACCAGGCAGCTTACACCTGGCTCAGCTCTGGTTCCCCGGAATGTAAGTTCTCTTCAGCCACTGCGCTTACATGCACAAACACACACGGAACATTAATTTTTAAATAAAGTCGCCTTTTTAAAAGCTATGCTATTATTTGAACGTGTACCCCCGAACACACCTTTGTATAGCAGGCTCTCATGTCTGTAAGGCACTGAACACGTGGAGGTTGGCGGACAGACAAAGACTCGGAGGGACGTATGCCTCCTGCAGGCCTGCACCTGCAGCATCTCCATGTCCGTCTCTGCTGCAGCCACTGCTGCTGCTGCTGCTGCTGGTTTCCCCCTCATCTGTTTTAGCACTTCCATGACTCCAGACAGTTTCCAGTGGCAAAGTTGTAATCTGTTCATTCACTCGTTTGTTATGCAAGGAGTTGAGCGTGGTCATATCCCAGCCGGAACACATGCAGCGGCTCTTCACCCAGAAACAGCTGGGTCCTGTTAAGAGAGTCAGTTTCTACCTCCTGTTTGGCAGACACTCAAAGGGAAACAAAGGGATGGGAAGCTTTTGAGGATGAAAAAGAAGCGAAAGCCTCGAGTGTGCCCTATTGGTGTGGGGAGGCTGTGGACATGCTAACCCGCATTAGGTGCCCTGTGCGGTTGCTTAAAAGTAAGTATTGGCATCCTCCTAAGGCCTAAGTTGAAAGCATAATTGTGGATACTTCCAGTTATTAATTAAGCCCAGTCCACTGTTACTCAACTATGGTTTTCTAGCCTGGTCCCTGAACTTGTACTGGAGACAACTTGTTCACTTCCTGGGCCAGTCCTGCAAATTGTGGGTTATAAGTTAATCTTTATGTATCTGTATGGTCTGCAGGTCATCCACTTGTCTGGTCAGTCTCCCATAAGCACAGGGAAACATGCTGGAGACAATGGTTAGTGCTACTTGTAGATTTGACAGAATCGAGAGTCATCTGGGAGATTCCCCATGCATATAGGGAATGATGTGAATTAGGCCAATTAATGTGGGAAACCCCCATCTTAATTGTGGGTGCTACCATTCCCTGGGCACGAGATCATGGATTGGTTGTAGAAAATGGAGGAAGAACACCAAACATCAGCATTCATTGCTCTCTGCCCTCTGCTTCCTAAGTGTGGATGTGCCGTGATTAGCCAGCACATCGGCCACCTGCTGCAAAGCCTTCCCCGCCATGGTGGACTGTAGTGTCTATATCAGAAGCCAAAGTCAATGCTTCCTCCCACAAGTTGCTTTTGCCAGAGTGTTTCATTAACAACAGTAAAAGAAACTAAAGCATTGAGTTTTAAAAAAAAAATGTGTGTGAGTTATTGTGAAAAAAATACCCGAGGGAGGCAGCTTAGAAAAGGAAGATTTGGTTTTGCTCCCTGTTTTACAGCAGGGATACACGGTTGAGCCGGCTCCATTCCCACAGACCCATGGTGACTTGGAGCATACTGCGGGGGAGAGTGTAACGTGAATGGGGCCGGCTTGCTTGTTGTGGTTTTTGTCCTGTCCAGTTCCCCAGCTGTTTAGTCCCAGAGAAAAATCACACATAGATCTCTGTAAGTTACAAAGCTGATTGGCCCATTAGCTCTAGCCTCTCATTGGCTAACTCTCACATCTTGATTAACCCATTTTTTCTGATCTATGTTAGCCATGTGGCTCAGTACCTTTTCTCAGTGAGGCAGATCACATCCTGCTGCTTCGGTGGTCTGGGCAGGAATGGGAGGAATCAACTTCCTCCTTCCCAGAATTCTCCTGTTCTCATTACATCATTGCTACTTCCTGTCTGGTTTTCCCACCTATACTTCCTTCCTGGCCAATCAGCGTTTATTTATAACATGATTGACAGAATATAGACAATTCTCCCACACCAAGAGAATGAGTGTGGTAGTTCTGAGATGTTCAGCTCACAGCAAGCAAGAAAGACAAGGAGGAACTAGACACAAGGTGACCTCTGCAAGGACAAACCCCACCATCAACACTGTCAGCCAGGCTCAGCTTCCTACCCCCCAACACCTCTAAATAATGGCATCACTATGGTCAGTTCAGAGTCCTCAGGATCAAACTGGTTCTCACTAGACCCAATGGCTGGAGACTAAGCCTTCAGTGTGTTTGGCAGAACACTTCACAACCAAACCTTAACAGCAAAGGTGCATGAAACCCATTGCCTGTCCACCCAAGTAGATCATGGTCTGGTGGGAAGGACACCCTTATATTTTGGAATTTTGTGCATCCTTAGCAATGTTCCATGGTTGGAAGGCCTCTCTTCCTGGCTGCACAGGAGTGCGTTGATCTTAGGCCAAACTCACCCCCAGTTATCATGATCTACAGGACCCCTTTGTGGTTCTCGTCAACTCCTTCCCACTATGATCCATCACAGTTCAGACAGTGATGACGATCCAGCAAGGGGGAGAAAACAAGACCCCCCCCAGCTGCAGACAGTAGACCCACAGTGCCTAGAGCTGGTTTGTATTTCCATGTGTCTGCCACTCTAAATTATGTCAGCAATTAAACAATACTTCTTTCTGGGGTTAGAGAGATGGCTCAGCAGTGAAGAAAGAGCGTTTGGGTGCCTTTGAAGAGGACCAAGGTTCGATTCCCACATGGTGATTCATGACCACCTCTCACTCTAGTTTCAGGGAATCCATGGCCCACTTTTGGCCTCCCCAGGCACTTCACACATGTGGAACAGCAACATAAATGCAGGAAAACATTCACACCTATAAAAATAATAATGATATCTAGTCCTTCCTGAAATCTGAGCATTTTCTATTAGTCTAGATCTGAACCCATTTGCCACCACTACTTAGAGTCTTGACTAGTACATTTTCCCTTACATTTTAATACACAATGATTCCTACAGGGAAACTTCTGAAAAGGAGAGCCGGGTTCTTCAGACACACAGACTCAAGGGCATCCGCGTGTTTTAACAGCGAGTTGCTCAGTATCAACACAGGCACAGTCACTGTCTCCAAGTGCTCTGAGCGGCACGGCTCTGCGTTTAAACAGCAGATCTAGAGCAAACAAGGAAGGCCCAGTGACAGCCAAGACAAATTACCTGAACTTCTGTCACTTCGACTCCGTCACCTGAAGTGGGCACTTGAAAGTTCATTTGTGTTTAAAATTTAAAACAGAGCAAACTCTGTGGTGTTACCTTTTTGTTTGATTGGTATGAATTTCAGTTCATACATGATTTATGGAATTTTAATAGTGTCTTTAAGATTGAAATTCATTATTTTCAATTGCTAATCATTCACAAACTAGGAAAGAATGGAGAGACTTGTACAGTACTAGCACACTTTTCTACGTCTACCTAGATAAGGTTGAACAACCACAAATAGATTTGCAAAAACTACAGTCTGTCTCAAACAAATCATGCTAACACACCAATATTTGACATTGCTTTTTAAGCTGGAAGTATGCCTCAAGGACTCTACCACTGAGCCACACCCCCAGCCCTCACTGGGGGATTCTAGGCAGGGGCTCTACCACTGAGCCACACCCCAGCCCCTCACTGGGGGATTCTAGGCAGGGGCTCTACCACTGAGCCACACCCCCAGCTCTCACTGGGGAATTCTAGGCAAGGGCTCTACCACTGAGCCACACCCCCAGTCCCTCACTGGGGAATTCTAGGCAGGTGCTCTACCACTGAGTAACTCCACCCTGGGGGATTCTAAACAGTTGTCCTACCATTGAGCTGTAACACACACAACAACACTTAGGTAGAGTGTTTATTTGTTTGCTTGCTTGCTTGCTTGCTTGCTTGCTTGCTTGCTTGCTTGCTTGCGACAAGGTTTCACTGTGTAGCCCAGGCTGGCTGGTATTCACTCCACTCCTGTTCTTCCTGCCCCTGTCTCCTGAGTTCCAGGATAACAGGTGTGCATCACCACATTCTGAGAGGTTTCTTTAAAGATGGAAAGAAATTAAAGTTTCTGCTGAATTATCTTGATTTATGATAATTTGATATTTTAGCGATGCTTCAACTAAGGGAATCCTTTAAATGGGATCCTAAAATATGTATGCCAAAATGGTTCTCACACTGAAAGCTTTTCATAACTATTTATTTATCTGTGGTTTAGCATGAATGAATCGCTTGGGAATTAAGAATAATCTAGAAGCATCCTTCAATCAGCTCTGGGTGAAAGCAGCTTGACACATCTGGGTGTGAAGAGCAGCAAAGTCTAGCAGATCTTCCCGGGCCAGGGCTCATAATGGGCAGCTGCAACTCACAACATCTTAACCAGTACATGGGAATGAGCTTGTCTGCATGAATGACGTGCATGCTGTCACTCACTATGTTGAGTTTTTTCAGTATAGTCATTTTTTCCTTCTAACATGATTACGTACATAAAAGTCAGCAAAGGAACATTATGTTGATTTTCTTAGCACTATCCTGATTAGTTATGTGTGCATGCATATATGGAAGCCAAGGGGTCAACCTGGAATGACACTCATTGCTCAGGTACCGCCACTTTGGTTTTTTTGGATTTGTTTGTTTTTGAGGCACAGTCTCTTCATTGACCTGGGAATTATGGATTCTGCTAGGCTGGCCAGCCAGCAAGACCCAGAGATCTGCCCAGCGACACTTCATCTGTGCTGGGATTACAAGTGTGTGCCACCATCCCCAGCTTTTTAGGTGGGGTCAGGGGCTCAAACTCAGGCAAGACCTTTACTGCCCAGGGTCTCCACGGTCTTATCTATTATATTTCTGGATTGTAACTGAAAGTAATGAAAGTAATGTATGGAGCAAGGAGCATATGGGGGAAATACCCCCTGCATAAGCAATGTGTGGTCTCACCTTCATGGTGGAAGATACAAAATAATCCCACACTAGCTCAGAATTACATATAATAAAGGGTTATTTATTTAGGGGAGACTCACAGATCACTATGTTAGATCACAGTCCTCTGCGCAAACAGAGAAATAGAAACAGAGTCTAGCAGCTGGAAGTGAGGACCCAAAGCAAGAAGGTGAGTGCACGCTTTACAGCTGCATTTACAGTATAAGAGACCATACCCAATTGGGCATCTTAAAGGCTATAGGCTGAAGGAGCTGAAGGAGCTCCCACAGCATCACCTGAAGACCTGAAGATCTCGAAACCCATCAGCTTTGGCCTGAGCCTGAATATCAGTTGCTCACACCAGGAGCACCCTTCTTTCCCATCTCTGAGGGGCTGGACTCTTTCTAGTCCATCCATCAATCTCAGAAGGCCATATCTTTGTTGTGCTGCTTCTCCATGTAGGTCTTGCAGTCATGCCCTATCCTATTGCTTGACTTTCTTGCTTATTGTCCATGTCTTGGTACCAGCATGGAGGTCCTAGGAAGAAGGAAAGTATCTCCTGACTTTCCTGCTCTCCTTGGGCCCAGCACCTGGTAAACACGATGTCTGTACGAGGTGCCCGAGCTGTGAATTCAGAAGCTCCTGTCACTACAGGCAAGAGAGGTGGGCTGGTCCAATAATACCTGCTGGGTCCTGAGACCCCATGCTGGGTCCTGAGACTGAAACTTGAAGGATGAACAAGAGCACTAAAGTCAGCAGGAAGGGTGGGGCAGGGGCATTCAGGGAATCTCAAGGGGATAGGGTCTGGAGGGCATTGTTGTGACATTTAAAAAAAAAAAAACCCAGCAGGGATTCTGAGGCTATCGACCAAGCCCCAGGCAGATAGATGGTCAAGGGATTTTAAACCATTTGAGTTTATTTGAGGTGGTCAGGCAGTGACATGGGACTTGATGTATTCTCTAGAAATGTCACCATGGCTGCCACAGAGAGACGAAGACCTGAGTGTCTCAGTTGGGATGGGCTGTGTCTTTGACAGTCAGGAAAGCACCAAGGCAGAGACAAAACGAAACCCCTTCCCCCACAATGCGCCCCACCCCACCCCCACTGCCCCCTTTACCCCGCATCCAGCTAAAAACCCTGACAACTAGAATCGCCACTGTTCCTTTAAGACAAGGAAGAGCTAGGACCAACAGGGCAAGCAGGGAAAGGGACAAACAGGGCGGGCAGGGAGGGTAGAGATAAGACACCTAGGCCCAGGCCTGAGTGACTGTGAGCAAGAGGTAGCAGGAAGGACCCTGGTGGCCTAGGGTCAGGAGGCCCCAATCCAAGATGCTAAAGTTGAAGAGGGCGCTACCACAGACACACACAAGTTAGCTCAGCTTGCATTTGTGCCTCTCCTCCTTTACAGTAGGGAAGGCCACAAGAGATCACTGAGTACTAACTCAGATGCTGAGAGATAAGAGCGGCTGATTCTTGATTTAAAAGAAGGCTGGTGAAGGAGCTACCGAAAGTGAGGCCAGCCCCCACTGAGCCCCCAGAACCTAACAGCTATCCTGGGACACAGACACCACTCGGAAACTGAGCAATGCTCCAGGGACTCCCCTCTTACCCCTCCCCACGGGGGATGGCCAGCGCTTGTCGCCCTGTCCCCAACAAAGCTGCTAATGTAGGCGGTCTCTCGGGATAGGGAGCAAGGGGCAAACTTTGAATCTTTACATGCCACAAGGAAGAAAATCGATTCCAGGGCCCAGGGGAGGCGATGACTACAGCGAAAGGTCAGCAGCCACGACAAGGAGCTGCACTGAGACCAGGATGGGGGTGGAGGGAGGAGGATGGCTCGCAGTGAAGTAAGCATGCTCTGAGGCCTGCAGCAAACCTCTCTCCCCGAGACTAGTGTGCAGGTGTGTGGGATGCAAGCAGGGTTGCACTACTGTGGGGGAGGGGTGCGAGGAGAGCCACACTAACGTGTAGGTATGTGGGGTGTGAGGAGAGCCACACTAGTGTGTAGGTGTGGGG
>NW_004949130.1:2307360-2320033 GCF_000317375.1 Microtus ochrogaster
GTGTACAGGGTGTGAGTGTGGCCACACTAGTGTGTAGCTGTGTGTCCAGGGAGTAAGCAGGTCACACTAATGTGTAGCTGTACAGGGTGTGAGTGTGGCCACACTAGTGTGTAGGTGTGTGTCTGGGGAGTAAGCAGGCCACACTAAATGTGTAGGTGTGTGGGTGTGAACAGAGCCTCAGTAAAGCAGGTATCTAGGGTGTGAGCAGGGCTATACGTAGGAAGAGGTTCTTTGTGCTTCCCAGCCATAGCAGAAGTACAGATTCTGCCTCCTACTACCGGAGCAAGGAATCTGCTTTAGCCACAGAGCTCTGAGACATGGTCGGGGTCAGAGGAGCCAGCTGATGCTTTTAACATTGCTGTCACAGTGGGAATGGGTTGGTAAGCAATAGCCAGTTCCCCTGGGTGGTAGAGACACCCCTTCTGTAGCCTGGCCTCCAAGCCCTAGCCCTTGGGGGTTAACACCAACATTGGTGCTCCCATGCAAGGATACTAGGTCAGGACTTTGGATTTGACTTCCAGATCTCTTGTGGGGAGTGTAGAAGACTCATACTCTACCCCAGAGCCTTGCATCTTTCTACAGCCAGAGTCCTGACCTGGACCTTGCATAGGCTGCACTACAAGGCATCTGGAGCCCACTCTTCCATCCAAGTGATACAAAGAGGGCTGAGCAGACAGGATTCAGAGATCAAAGAGAAAGATACTTCACAGGTCTGTTGAACCTACCACTATCCAGATGTTAGCGCAGACGCAAACCCTTCTATATGACACAGAGATAATTTCTGCTTTGTTTTATGATATTCAAACTTAGAGAAGCCCATGGGATAGAAAGCAGCAGCCCCAACACGTGCTGGTTTCAATACAAAACGTCCCCCAGAGGTTTACATTTTGATACTCAGCCCCCCACTGGCGACAGTCATGTGGAGGACGCTGATTGGCTGTGCTCGCTCCACCATGACGGACTGAAATTTCCATGAACCAAGAGTAACAAATAAGTGTCCCTTAAGTCGTGTCTGTCAGGTGTTTTCTAATAGCAGTGAAGAAGGGACGAGCACAGGGCCATGCTGGGGGGTCATGAGAGGCAGTGAGGCTCCCAGAATGAGAAGACCCCATAAGGAAGTGGCAGCGCAGACAGGAAGGCACAGTGTGTGGGAGGGTTGTACCAAGGGAGGGCTGTGGAGCAGAAGCCAGCTCCCCACAAAGCCACCGCCTGGACGCCACACCCTAACACTGTCCTCAGTCTGAGGAAAATTAAAATGAAATTAAAAACTGCTGGAACGGTACCACCAGAACAATCCAGAAAAGAATGAAGGCTTGGACTCCATCGGAATTAAAAACGGCTGCTCTACAAGGGACAACGTTCAGCAAATTAAAAGACAAGCCACAGCTTATAAGGAAATATTTGCAAGTCACATATTTGAGGAAGGACTTGAATCCAGATTGTTATAAAGAATTCTCAAAACCCAGCAATGAGAAAATAAACAACCTAATAAAAAGTCAACAAAACTTTTAACAGATACTTAGCCAGCATGGACAAATATCAAATAAGCATATATAAGGGGTGTGTAATATTGTTAGACATTAAAGCAAATTAAAGTCACAATGAGATGCCACTGTATCCCTGGTGCATTAGCTAAAACACAAAAATAAAACACAGAGCCCCAAATGCTAGTGGGGATGAAGAACAACTGGAATTTGCATATATTGCTGCTTCAAGATAGGAAAGCTGTTTGGGGAAACTTACTGCAATGTCTGGGTGGTGCTGCCTTCCATGGACCCCTGAAGTATCTTTCTGTCAGATCCCTGCATTGCTAGAAAATGGAAATTGAGTCCAAATATTTTACAATAAACTTATGCATAACTACCCTAATGTGCAAACAAACTATAAAGCATCCATATCGTGGAATACTACCCAGAAACGAAAATGAACAAAGTAGTGATAGACACTATGTGGACAAATTTGAAATGTGTTCTGCTGAGTGAGAACCACTGGATGCTAAACCAAACACTAAACACAGGCTGGCAAAACCAGCCAGAAAGCACAGCAGTTACCAAGAGGAAAGGGTGTGGGAAGGGCTCGATGACAAAGGACTTTAAGAGTGTTTGGGGTTGGTGGATTCATACAATATCTTAATGATGATGGTAATGAGTCAAGGGGTCATGTTTGTCTAAATATGTAGAGCAGTATGCTGAAAGGAGTGACTTTTAACACATCTCAATTCAAAACTTAATTGGTTTGAAGAGATTTCTTATTGATTGGTTGATTGGTCTTAATCGTTCGGGATTGGGGAGTCAAGAACGTCTTACTAAGCATCCCAGGCTAGTCTCAAACCAACAGGCATTTAAAACAACTGTCTCAAAATGAGTTACACTTAATTCAGCATGATAAAATATGTCAGTCTGTTCTCTAACGATGTGAAGAAGTGCCTGAGAAGATCAGCACTAAGAAGGCGGGCTTGTTTTGGCTCACGGTTTCTGAGGTTTCAAACCATGCTCACTCAGCCCCATTGTTTCTGGATCTTGTTGTGAGCCTGAACATCACTGTGCAGAGAGTAGAACAGAGCTGTCCCCACCTCTTGGCAGACAGAATCAGAATCAGGGGCAGGGTCTAAAATTTCCCTCAAAGGCATAACTGATCAAAGTGGAGAGAACATCAGCCCTTCCCAAAGACTTGGGGACTGACATGGAAGAGGGGACGGAAATGTACAAGTAAGAGGTTGGGGAGGACCCGAGTAAAACAGGACCAGGGACATGACAAGACCGCAGCACACACACATGACAAGACCACAGCACACACACATGACAAGACCGCAGCACACACACATGACAAGACCACCACACACACACATGACAAGACCACCGCACACACATGACAAGACCGCAGCACACACATAACAAGACCGCAGCACACATCATGACAAGACCACCGCACACACACATGACAAGACCACCATACACAAAGCAGCTGTGGTTGCAGGCACAGTGTCAACCAGGTTCACTTCCTACCATAGGGAGGGAGAGGGTCTCGGGAGCTCCCACAGGTAACTTACCGTTATTCAGAGTTGATGGCTTCCAAGGGAGGGAGAGTTTTCTTTAAGGATATGTTCCTGTTGGCTGACCATGCTCCAGTGGGTGGCCCAACAACCCTGAGTATTTAGCCAGCACAAATTAAACTCTGTGGATTATAAAAATAAGTAAATAAAAGTTTTAAAAGAGGACACTAAGTTGGAAGGGGAAGGGATGGAGTGGATTTGGGAAGAGTTGGGGAGAAGTGAAGTGGACCTCAAATACACTGTCTGCATGGATGACATCCTCAAAGGATGAAAACGTTCCATCTCAAAGTAAGAAATAATTTTAACATATGTATACATGGTTAAATTTTATCCCAGCACTCAGGAGGCAGAGGCAGGTGAATCTCTGTGAGTTTGAGGCCAGCCTGGTCTACAGAGCTAATTCCAAGACATCCAAGGCCATGCAGAGAAACCCTATTTCAAAACAAAACAAAACAAAATAGGCCATGAATCCACCATGGCTCAATCCACTGATGAGGGTAGAGCCCTCGTGGCCCAGACATCTCACAAAGACCCGAAGCATGTCTGTTCTGGAGGGAGCAATTTCTGACTCAAACCGCTACACAAGGAAATCTTATCTATTTCATTTAACAGATATAGAGAAGCCCCTGCCTGGTCCTCCTGGTCCAGAAGGTTCTAGAAGACAGTAGCCTACCACTTCTGTCTTCCAGGGACGGCTCCAGAGCAAACCAGACCCAATTAGAGTCTGGGCCTCTCACGAAACAGGCCAGGTTTAAGGTGGCCATGGGGGAGTGTAGATTCAACCAGCATACCCCGCGGGTAGGCGAGAGTCGGGAGGGCAAGAGTAGATGCGTACACACAGACAAGGCTGACTCCAGAGCAGGGAGGAATGGTGGGCATGTGCAAAGAGGGCAGACCACACAGGATGCTGGGAAACTCACTGAGGGTCTGGTTGGCACAGTGCTGCGACTCCTGTGGGGACTGGTATGGGAGCCAGATGGGACATAAATAAATATCAACATGTAGCCTCCCTTAAATCAAATGGAACAGGGCGTGGGGAAGGCCTCCTCCCCAAACAAGGCAATTAGCCCATCACAAGGAAAGCAGCCGCAGGAGGTCACCATGACCCCATCAGCTGACATTTATAGAGTGCCTGCCACTCGCCAGGCGCTGTTGCCAGGGCCGCGTACAGATGGACCTATTTCATCCGCCCATGGCATTTTTATGAGTCCCATTTGCAAGTAAGAAAATCAAGGCCGTAGGGTAACAAACTAACACATTCAAAGTCACACCAGTACAGGGAAGAATCGGGGTTCAAATCTGGCCACCTGTCTCTGGGCACTCCTCTTGGCGGGACGCTGAGATGATGTTCAATCTGGGCAACCACAACCACGTAGAGAGTGTTAGAGTTATTTTCTCAGCCATCTTTCTCTGTATTCGTGTGTCAGTGTTAACACACGCTCATGCATGCACACATACACACACACAGATGCACATACACATAAACACACATACATATGTGCACACACATGCACATACACATAAACACAGAAATATACATACACACATACACCTAAATACACACATGCATACACACACAAACACACGTGCATACACACAAACACACATGCATACACACAAACACACATACACACACACAAACATACATGCATATACACATACATACACATAAACACACACACACACACACCAACTTTCCAGCCTTTCTCAAGCCCCATTTCACACTTCCCCAGCTCCGTCGAGCACGCATGCACGCACATAACAAGGCTATAAGACTCAGAGGTAGTTGCTCAGCCCTCAAGGAAGCTGATGGAACCACAGAGTCAAACGACACAAAAGAATTACAAGACATTCATTCTTAAGAATAATATGTCTTTTCCAAAAGAGGCTAGGGTGTACAAGCCGAAGTGGGAGCCAAATGACGTCTGAACCATACAGCCAATAAATTAATTTCATGTGGGAGGAATAAAAAAAAAGCTGGATTGGCCCAGGCTTATTAAAGATCCCGTCAGAATAAAGATCTCACTGTGACACAGACCTCTCTGGTGGGGTCTCATCCGCTGAAGCTGTTTTAGATTCTAGCTTCTCCAGAGTCCCCTGTGTCTAACAAAGATTCCACGTCAAATGCAGAAAAGATGGACTTGTCTAGACATCCTATTGCGTCTAACAAATAAAATTAAAAAAATAAACCCACACGCCCTTCTTGTCAGTCCTGAGATGTAGGGCCTGCACAGAGCTCCCCACCAGGCTGCGGCAGCTGGCAGAGGTGGGGTGGGAGGGCGAACACAGGGAAAAGCTTTCAGGTGTTTTGTAGGAATCACTAGTGAGCTTCTAGAACATTCTGAGGGCTGCTAGTGAAAACTAAAGGGGGGCGGTTTTGTTATGGAGTCAGTGATCCCCTGAGAGATGGGGAGATCTCCGACAAGTCGCAGATGAAACACAGGCCAACATCAAAATCAGTGGTCCTTCAGCTGGGCTTGAGCCCGGAGCCGGGAAGCAAGGCTCAGGGATGGTCTGGAAGTCAGGAAAGGAGACAGAGGTCTAGTTCATCTCATTAACAGCGGCAGAAGTCATACAGCACGTGAGTGCTTATTCAACAACCATTCTGAGCATTGCTGCTAGGAGCTAGTGTTCTCTCGGGGCAGAAGCCGGACTCGGCATGCAAGGACACACCCCACCCTGCCTGCCTCTCCACCCTCAGTCACACTTGCCTCAGAGGCAACACAACTTGGGAGTTCATCTGCCTTTGGAATTCAACCTAGGATCTTTCTACCTCCTGTTCCCTTCTTCCCTCCCTTTTTCCTTCTCTGACCCCAAAGATCTTGCACCAGCCTCTGTCTTCCTCTTGGGGCTACCCCAAACACCCCTGCAAACTCCCTTTCTTCCCCTCCCAGGGCTCACACTATTCACCCGGTACATTTTCTTCACACACCACATCAAGGTCATTGTCTGACGCTTTCTGTGCGGCTCCAATAAAATGCCTAAGGCCAGAAAACATACAAAACAAAAAATGGTTGGTCTGAGACCATCTCCCGGAAGTCTTAACTACTTATATATGCTCTGGCAGGGAGGGGCCTAGTAAATGCGTTAAGTTTCAGGGACTTCCTGAAGCCTTTGATTTGTCTCCTTCCTGAGTTCCCCATGCAGGAGGGAGTGTCCCCTTCCCCTTGTTTCACCTCTCTGTGAACATCTTGCCTCTTAACAAGTCTCTCTCAGAGACAACACCACTCAGAGGATAAGGCGGGATAGAGGGTGCTCACCAGACAGGGGAGCAAGCACTGCCCAAGACTTCCAGGCAGGAACTAAAGGGCAGGGTCAGAGCTGATATGAGTCAGTTTTCTGTCCCTACAACAAATAACCAAGATGACCAACTTACAAAGAGAAAAGGTCAGACAGGAAGATGCCTCAACAAATAAAGTACCCATGACGCAAGGGTGAGGGCTGGAGTTCAAATCCCCAAAATGCACATAAAAAGCTGTGATGTGTGGGAAGCAAAGACAGAGGAGCCAGGTTCAGGTTCAACTGAGGAAGACACCTGGTGCCAGCTTCCTATGGGCCTCCATATGCACACACACACACACACACACACACACACACACACACACACACACAGGTATATGTGTTCCCACACCATGGGAACATGCATACACATATGCATACACTAAACCATCAAGTGTTGTTTGGGGACCCACAGTATAGAGCCCCCCAATGCAAGGCATAACAAAGGGAGTACGGCATACAGCAAAACTATTCACTTCATGGCCAAAAAGCCGAAGAGGAGAAGCAGAAAGAACCTGGGTTCCACTATCCTCTTCTAATGGCCTAACAAGCTCCCACTAGACTCCATCTCTTAATGGTCCCACAATTTCCAGCGCCATGCTAAGGACTAAGCCTTTGACCCAGAAGCCTTTGAGGGGTTGTGAACTATAGCAGAGGTGAGGGGCAGACTAAATAATGCAGCAGAGAGCAAGCCTGGCTGTGCTGCTGGGTTTTAACGTGAGCCTCGATGTGACGTTAAGGACTCTGAAAAGAATAAAGCAGATAAGAGACATATTCTGATGCGTGTTTCTAGAGGTTGTTCTGGTTATTGGAGCGAGAACAGATCATAACAGGACAGAGTAGAAGCCGAGAGACAAGTTAGGAACAAAGTATTTTTCAGATTGGAGACCACAGGGGATGGGGACAGTGTGGTCAGGGTAAGGCTGAAGGTGACTGGAGCCGGGTACATCCTGAGGCAGCTCCTGACAGCTGTGAGAGCAAAATTCAGATTGACAATTGTGCCACAGTTTAAGTGTGTCCCTTGTAAAACCACGTGGTGAAGGCTTGGTACCCAGAGTAACAGTTTGGAAGGGTTTGGGGACCTTTAAGAGGTGGGACTTATCAGAAGTGTTTAGGTGACTGTAGACCCCAGGCTCTGTGTCTGTGTGCCTCTTGGCTCTGGAAGAAAGCCCTTTGCTCTAAGGAGCTCTTTAACATCAGCATTTGTAAGCCTAGACAATAGAGCCACTCAGTCTTAACCCTGAACCTCTGAAGCCCTCACCAAATAAATCTCTCTCTTAATGAGTTAATCACCTGGGATATTTTGTCACAGTCCTGTGAAGTTGATCCACGTATCAGCTCGGGGTTATTCTAGTGACTTGATTATAAGATATGTTACCTGGGGCTAGAAAGCCAGTTCTGCAGTTAGCACACACCACTCTTGCAGAGGATCCAAGTTCCGGCACCCACATCAGGAAGTTACATCACTGATAAAGTTCTGATAGCCAGGATACATCAAGAACTCTCGCGACTCGGCAACATGAAAACACAAAGAACACGATTTTAAACGGACAAAGGATTTTCAATAGGTGTCCCTCCGAAAAAGACCAATGGCACATGCAGATGACTGCAGGCACTGGTCATCAGAGACATGCAGAGAGCATCACTGGGGCAGCCATGGTTTGAAGCATTCTTATAAAACAACGAGCATCGGTGGAGAGGTGAACAAGCTGGAAGTCTTGGACATTGCCAGTGGGAATGTGAGATTTGGCTCTGACGCCACAAAGAGTTGAACATAGTACTACCTTGTGGTCCAGCAATTTCACCTCTGGGTATACATCTGAAATAAGTGACTACACGCATCTGTCTAACTAAAGAGGCATTATCTTGGGTTCTGTAAGAAAGCAGGCTGAGCACGCCATAAGCAGCACCGCTCATGACCTCTGCGTCCAGTTCCTGCCTTGAGTTCTTGCCCTGACTTTCTGGATGATGAACTACAAAATGTAAGGTGAAACAAACCCTTTCCTCCTCGATTTACTTTTGCTCATAATGTTTTATCACAATAGAAACCTCAACTAAACATACTGTGTAGGAAGGAAGCTACCCACACACTCACACATATATACACACTTTCATGTACATATATACACACTCATACACATTCACACACACACTCACGAATACATACACACATTAATACACACTCGCACACTCATGCTCATACACTCATACAGACACCCAGTTAGACACACACTCGCGCTCACACACTCTGGGTATCCAGAGCTCAGGTAGGAGGTCTTACCTGCAGATAAAGGATTTACAGGTAGGAATGTGTAAGAACATTTTAAAACCAAGGTTAGGGATGTGAGCCTATGAGACAATGATACAGAAAAGGACCCAACAGGAAGACCCCGAGAAAGGCCAGTATCTGGAGACTGAACAGAAGCAGGGCACCAACGAGGCTGGAAATAGTGGATGGAGAAAGGAAAATCAGAGGGAGAGGAAGGTGGGGTGTGATGGCAGACGGGAGACAAGAGAAATTGGTTGTGTGAACACAAAGAAAGAGAGAAGAGAAGAATATTAAAAAATGGAGGGGGAAAGGAGAAGTAGAGGAAAGAAGGGGGAAGGAGGAAGGAAATGAGGGGAGCTGCAGCTTTGAGAGAGCTGAGGAATTTCCAGAGATGGAGCAGAAGCCGGAGTCTGTGAGCTGGAGTTGGGTAGAAACAAGGATATAAAGGGCACATGCAGTCAGGTCTCCAGCAAGCATCGGCCCCTTTAAGAGGATAAAAAATTAGGAAAGTATTAAAGGAGGTCAATGATGCTTCTAAAGTGGGCCTTTGCGGAAGTCAAAGGAGGTCAGAGATGATGCTTCTAAAGTAGGCCTTTGTGGAGGTCAGTTGGAACTCTGAGGCATGCAGTGAAGAAGAAATGGGAAAGGCCAGGGGCTAAGAGAAGCCTAGAGGGGAGGGCTGGACAGTCTTGAAAAGCTTAGAGGGGATGGTCAGGGAAACCAGGGAGAGAGGGAAGATGGGAGGGAGAAAGATGAGGGTGCTGGTGACTTGTGGGTTCTCTCCCAGGTGACAGACAGAAGGCCAGCTGCTTCTGTAGCCCAGCGTAGCCAAGGCAGTTGGAGGAAGGCAGACCAGACTCAAGATAATACTAAAGAGCATGGGCAGGCAGGCTAGGAGAAAGACAGCAGAATCTGACAGGCCCGTTGTCTATAAAAGGCCCTTTGTGGGAGGTGCATCTGTACCCCAGCACTCCAGCAGCCCGCATGAGTGAGGACTTTCAGACGACTAACCCTGAGCACGGGAGGAAGTAGGATTCACCATCCATTTCACTCCACCCATGGACAGAGAGGCCAGAAGGGTCCCTTGGGATCACACTGCATGTGATAAGGCAGAGATGAATCCCACCCACCAGATTCCGCCTCTGCCTCCATAACCGCCAGAAAATAACAGTGGTGTCCCGGGCACACAGCCGCTACGCTAAGAGGTCAGGATGGAATGCCGGACCCTGGGGTCTTCAACCTCATGGATGAGCACATCTCTGTAACGGTCACTTGTCAGCATGTGTCAAAATACATGAAAAAGAACTGAAAGGGGGAAGGACGTGGCTCACAGCCAGAGGGTTCCATGCATGGCCACCTGGCTCCCTAGCTTACAGGATCTTGGATACCCAGAGAGAGCATCATGCTGAGGAAGATGAGGGTGGTAGAGAGGCTCACCTTAGGGTGGAGAGGAGGCAGAATGATTGTGAGGAAGGATCTGAGGACAGGATATGCCCTTTGCTTGGGGAGGTATCTCAGCCAATGCAATGCTTCCCACGCACAGATGAGGATCTGAGTTCTCTCCCCAGCATCCATAAAGAAAATTCCAGACCCAGTGACTCATGCCTATAATTCCAGCATTGGGTCTGCAGAAAGAAAAGGACTCCGACCTTTTATCCAGATGCTCTAGACAAATCAGTGAGCTCCACATTCAGTGAGAGACGTTGTCTTTAAAGGGTAAAGAGTGCTGGAGAGATGGTCTAGCAGTTAAGAATTCGCATCCCCCTTCCAGAGGACCCAAGTTCGTTTCCCAGCACTCACATAAGGCAGCTCACAATCACCTGTAACTGCAGCTCCAAGGTCAATGCCCTCTTCTGGCTCCCATGGGCACCTTCACTTCTATGTACACTTATGGGTACACATATACCCATAATGAAAAGTATTTGAGAAAGGCCCCCTACTTTCACCCCTGGCTTCACCATCTACACACACACACACTGCCCCAGTGACCCATTCTCAACCAAGCTCCACCTCTTCCTAATACCTTCAGATTTTAATTCATCAGGGTGCCCAGCCTTAGAAGGGACCAGAGCACCTCGAGATGTAATCACACATTTCAAAGAAAAATTTGAAAATCGCATTTCAAAAGCCTCACTGACTGACCGCAAAGGCCAGCACATGGGCTTCCAGGAAATATTATCATACTTAGAGCATAACAGAGTCCCTGGCAGGTGTTGCCTGGCGAGACTCCAACGGACTGACCAGCTCTCTGAAAAGAGACATATACCTGTGGAGCGCAATCCCTGTCAAAATGTCCCCACATTGAGACCAAAAACCTAACAGGAAACAAGGTAAACAAGGAAGGGTTTCTCGGGGTTCACTTTCAGGCTGTACAGACCATAATAGTACCAAGGGTGCAGCAGAGTTCACAGCATCGGGAGCGTGTCTCAGTGGACCAGGAAGCGGAGAGCTTAGGCCAGATACAGGTTGAGAAGACAAGCACGAAAACCCACCCTTCAGCATCCCACACTCTGCAGCTAGCCCTCATCCCCAAAACAGCGCGACCATCTGGGGCCAAAAGCACACACATGAGCCTGTGGGAACCACCCATGCCCTTAGCTGGGTGCTTCTGAGACCTGGCAGACACCAGAAGTGGGGGTTTCCGGGATGCAACTCACCTGACTAGCTCCTCAAGAAAGATATTCCCACACTGCCTTCCTCTCCTACAGTCCAGTCCAGCATCCTGTGCAACACGAGTCTTTCCTCTCCTGGCCCATCCCTCAGCCCAGCACAATCATTCGTGCATCTACACTCATCCCTCGCACCTCCATGGGAGCCATGGGGCATGAATCATTTCTCTCCGTCAAGGTTGTATTTCCTTGTTTTAAAAAGAGCACCTATTCTTCTTCTTATTCTGAGGATGGAAGAAAAAAAAAAGGTGCCTCTTTTTGGGGGCTTCGGAGGTGGCAGGATTTTTCAATATATTCATGCAAACGAGATATTTCATCTCATGGATTTTATCCCAGTTCTGTCTATGCACATTTTAAATAAATTAAGATGAAATAAATCCATTTTATTATATTACCCGGTGCCATCTCCATGAAATAATGCCCATATTTGTATTTCCTAAGGAATGTTGACGTGGCTAAAAATGTTGCAGCAGCTGTAATCTTTAAGGATTGTGCTGCCAGGAAAAAAATAAATCTAGGCCTTTGTTTGGAACCTAGAGTGGCACCACCTTTGATTGAAATGGCCTAAAATATCCATCCCCCCAAAACATGGGCGAGGCAGTAAAGCATGCAGAATTGATCGCCACTGGTTCAGACACAAAAATGGCCTGACTTCCTTTGTTTCGTAACATCTGTACTCTTCCTCCTCCCAGAAACCATCCGACAGAAACAAATTGCCCAGGTTCTCTTCGTTAGGGGAGGAAGGAAGGTTTATAGAGGTTAGCCCCAGAGTGCCCTGGACTGTCCAACCAAACTCTCAGAGCTGTCTGTCCCTGACCCTGTGTGGCAGCCAGAGATTCCTCCTAGCCAAATCCTAGCACCTCAACCTTCTGCCTGCAGATGGGGGGAAGGGTGTGGCTGCTGATGGGAGTCTTGATCTTGCATCATCCTGTTCTCCTAGGAAAATCAGGCGGAAAAAGCATAGGTGATAACCCAGAAAGCAAACCTAGACACAAGAACCCTGGTCACTGAAGCCTGGTGGCACCAGGGACATGAACCAAGGATGGCAGGACCAAGATAGGAATTATGTCAGCTGCCCCTTTCAGCCATTTTTATCTTTGCTGTGACTATAGACCCGACAGTTTCAGAGGGTTCTGTCAGTCATAGTGGGAGGGTGGGGCTGAGAGGCTCACATCACAGGGATTGAAAATCAGAAGGAAAGGCTGCCTTTCCTCTCTTTGCCTTTGCTGAATATACTCAGGGCTTAGCTTTCGCCTAAGCCACTCTTCCCGCCAGGTAATCCCCTCTGAGAAACTCCCCCACAGACACTACCACAAGTGTGTCTCAATCTTCTAAGTATTTCTAAGTCCAATCAAACTGACACTAGACATTAACTATTACAAGATGAAAATGAGAATCTCACAC
>NW_004949130.1:2320271-2333742 GCF_000317375.1 Microtus ochrogaster
CCAAGGTCTACAAGTCCTCTGTTTCCACCTTGCATTATACCCAACATACAGGAGAGCTGGACAGGGACTATTTGATTGCTTCCATCCTGCTTCTTCTAGATTGTCCCTTTGGGCATGATCAGCCATAATAACTATTGCTACCTTTGTGTTCCAAGGACAGAAGCGTGGCTTGTCAGTACTGTGGTGCATGAGCCCTGAGGTTAGAGCCCCAGTCTCAAAATACCTGAGCAACAAGGCTAGCCTTCCCTGTGGCTGTGTTTAAAGGGGAGAATCACACGCTTCAGAGAAATGACCCGTCCCATCAGAAAAGCCTGCTAGGTTTCCTAACAAGAGTTCAACACCAAAGAATAAGCATCCACTTCCCTCTAGAACAACCCATCTTCAGAAGAAGCTGCTTCTCCCACCTAACAGAGGCACCAACTGCTGGAAAGACATGGCTAACCTTACAGAAAAGAATTCCATTTTGCAGGCAAAATTTGGACCAGTCACTGATAGGAATCGCTAGTTCTGGAACCTTCTCTGAGCATTTTCAAATATCCCAAGGAGATGGGCAGCCCTACCTCCATTAAACATCAGGGGGCCTGGACTTCCTTCTCTACATTTTCATGAGGATCAGCTACCAGAAGAGTCAATGGGGCTTGGTGGCAACTCCACAGCCCTCTCATCTTACACAGCCAAGTGATATTCTGGGCTGGCTCCTCCTCCCGCTACAGCTATTAGTGTCAATTAGGTTGAGCCTGACAGGCCACCTTTGACGAAATGCCGGAGCAGCAAAGACATAAACAACGCCAAAGGCTTTGGAGTTGATATATGGTTGCATTTAATAAACATTTGTTTGCATATTTTTTATCATGCTAATGAATATAATTACTTTAATTTATGTCATCAAGCTATGATTCTGTTCTGATCTATACGTCACTTAAATGTGTAGCGTTAGCATTTTGCACACACTGGCAATTTGAAGAAGGGGAGGATTCACCCCTCTGCAGAGACCTTGGAAGAACCCTGCACCCTCTCAGAAGATGGACCAAGCTCTACAACTGGGAAGAGGCAGCTCATGACCTGCAGGGTGAGTGTCACAGTCACTACCTCAGAGACTTTCTCTCAGAATCACTCATTTCCTCCTTTTAAAGGTGATCTACACAAGAGGAGGCCGAGGCAGAGTGCTCAACACACAGCCATGAAAACCAAGAGTGTCATCATGAATGGTTTTCACTGGTGTTAAAAGAAATGCACTCTTTATTTAAAAAAAAAAATTAAGAGAACAAATACTACAGAAAGAGAGTAGGTTGAGATGGTAAAATTAACTTCTTTCAAAACCAAAGACATAACGATCTAGGGGTCCAAGATGGAGGTCAGATGTGACATAGTCCAGACTATAAAGGCCTAGGGGGCATCAGTCGATACCCAGAAAGGACTGGACAGTCCTGTGAGAAAATCATGTAAGGACACATAGGTCAGGATGCATCGCCATCTTAAACAACACGTAACTCTCTGTGCTCATCCCTCTAAATACATTGGCATGCAAGAAGAGCTATCCCTGGACCATAAAAGGCAGAGGAAATGTAATTGATAAAGAAAAGAGGGACAGTGTGCTGATTCGGCAGGGAAAAATGCTTTGCCAAGCCTGGTGACCTGAGTTCAGTCCCCAAAGCCTACATGTTGAAATTGCTTCCTGCAAGTTGTCCTCTGGCCTCCACATGTCTACACAATAATTAATTAATTAGTTAATTAATTAATAGGTATACAAGAAGAAAACAGACACTCAGAAAAGAACCACAGGAAATGACCCAAAGGGCACCATGGTGTGCCAAGCTTGGAGGGACAGCTGTGGGCTGCAAACTGAAGAGCTAGGAATTGAGAAACCAGTACAGGCCTTTAATTGTCTGCTTCCCACAGCCAGGGTGTCAAATGACAATGTGGATAGGTACTAGCCTTCTGGAGAGAAAATTCTCATGAGGACCACCTTGGAGAGACAAGAAAGACCCACTTGACATGGTTTTTATCCCCCACCTTCTTCAGTACATGGAAGCAAGCTGCTGGAAAACACTAAAAGCTGAGGCAGGAACTAGGCCCAAGACTCCCATACAAAGACAGCATGTAAACCCCCAGTGTAGAAACAACTCATCCGTGTGGGGACAAGCAGAAGACCAAAGAGGAAAAAACGAGCCCAGACTAGTCCTCATGCTTTAAAAATAAGAAGAAGAAGATCTGAGGAGATGGCTAAGTGGTTTGCTGCACAAACATGAGGATTTTAATTCAGCTCTTAGCATCCACATAAAAAAAAATCCAAGCACAAAAAAATAAAAAAATCCATGCACAGTGGTACACGTCTGAAACCCTAGCCCTGCAATGTGGAGGTGGGCAGAGTCCTGGATCTTGCTGACCATTCCGTGGGCTCAAAGTTGAGTGAGAGACCCTGACTCAAAAGAAAACGGTGGAGGTGGAGCATGTGGCCAACACCTCTAATCCCTGCACTCAGAGGCAGAGACAGGAGGATCTCTGTGAGTTCAAGGCCAGCCTAGTCTACAGAGAGATTCCCCAGCCATGGCTATAGTAACACCCTGTCTCAAAAAAGTTTAAAAATAATGTCAAGAGTGACAGAGGAGGATACATGATGGACAGACTCTGGCCTCAGTACACACACATGAACACACACACACACACACTCCTCAAAATAAACCTCAAGCAGAGACTTGGAAAAGGTAAAACTATATATTTTTTAGAAAGAAAATCTTTAGGACCTGGGGCTAGACAAGATATTCTGTAATCTGGCACCCATGGCAAGATCATAAAAAGGGAAATGGATAAAACATACTACATCAGAAATTTTAATATTACTCCTCAAAAAATGTGTGTTGTGGCTGAGAAGATGTTGGCATGTTGTCAGGTCTCACTTTCACGGTCAGGGGTCGTGGTGCACACCTGTGACACACAGCACCGAGGAGACTGAGGCAAGGGGAGCATGAGTTCAGAGTCTGAGGCCAGACTCAGCCACACAATAAGACCTTATCTCAAAAGAAAACAAGACAGCACACATCCAGCAAAGGGCTAATAGCCAGGGCTCTCAAAACACATCAGCAAAATATAAATGATCAAATTGGAAAATGGGTAAAAAAAAAAAAAAGGCAGAGGTATTTACTTCACCGCAGAGAACACACAAATGTCAATACAGCCGGCATCCGTTGCCAGAGGGAGATGTAAATTAGGACCCCAGCACATAATGAAACTCTCCACACCACGATCAGGACGCCCACACCGGGGAGAGAGAGAAAGCATCCATGCTGGGAAGCCTCAGAGGGCAGCGCCACTCAGGCTTCGCTCGTGAGAATTCAGATCAGGAAGCCACTCTAGAAAACAGCTTGGCAGTTTTCTAAAAAAAAAAAAAAAAAAAAAAAAAAAATTACACCAACTTTCACAGGAGCCAACAAAGGCATCCTTAAGTATTTATCCCAGAGAAAGAAAACCATGTTCACATAAAACCTGACACAGGTGTTTATAATGGCTTATATTGTGATCAAAATAAGGAACCACCCAATGTCAGAAGGAGACTGGGTTGAGCAATCAGTGTGCATGTGTACCACGGAATACTACTCGGCAATAAAAAGGAGTAAGCTGTGGATTACATGCAACAGTCGTGGCTGATAGCCCTGTAACTGAGCCACACAAGAAGGTATATTCCAAGGGCTACCTTATACTATTCCATGCACATAGCATGGTATATATGATTTCCTGCATGACCTTCTTTTGTAACATCTTTAGCATAGAAATGCTGTATAGGTCAGAGACTGTGGAAGCTAGGACCATAGGGATGGAAACAACAACCTAGAAAATTCTAATGGGAAAATTCCGTGTCTGTTGCTCGTTACATTACAGTCTTACAAGATGGTCCAGTTCTGACAAATGGGGAAAGGGCTCGGGAAACTCCCTCTGCCATTTCTTACAACTGTGTGTGTATACTTGCCACACCAGAAGTCTTTTAAAGGCAGAGCCAAGTGTAAAACATTTTTAATCCCCTATAAATTTAAACATATTCTTGCCATGTGACCTAGCTATAAATTCTGTCCCCAGAGTGTTTGCCAAGAAAAAGATTGTGGTCCAATCTAACAACAATCTCTGCTGAGAGCTAGATTAGCAACCTGCATTAAAGCTTCACAGGATAATTCTATGTAGCCCTGTCTTTAAATATCTTTGTATTTTTATTGTGTGTGAGTGGATGTTTTGCCTGCATGTATCTGTGTACTGTGTGCACCCAGTGCCAGAGGAAGCGATAAAGGGACATCTGTAAAATGAGGGCCTGGCTTGTTGAGGTTTTCGTCCTGCCCAGTTCCCACAGCCAGTAAGCCCCAAAGAAAATCACACAGAGAGTCTGCATTAATGATTAACTGGCTCATTAGCTCAGACTTCTTATTAACTCTTATATTAACCCGTTATTCTTATCTATATTAGCCACATGGATAAGTACCTTTTTCAGTCGGGGCAGGTCACATCCTGCTTCTTTGGTGGTCTGGGCAGGACTGAGGAGGAATGGGCTTCCTCCTTCCCAGCATTCTCCTGTTCTCATTGCCCCACTTTTTCTTCCTGTCTGGTTGTCCCACCTATACTTCCTGCCTGGCCAATCAGTGTTTATTTAAAATATGATTGACAGAATACAGACAATTCTCCCACACCAGACATCCCTGGAACTGGAGTTAGAGACAGTCACTAGCCAACATGTGGGTGCTGGGCATGGAACTCAGGTCCTCTGCTAGAGCAACAAATCCTCTTAACCACAGGAGACACTCAGAAGCTTTCCAGCTGTGGTCCATTTCTAGCACACCTCTGGACAGGAGGGACTGGGGAAGTCAGTGAGCAGGGCTGCGGCTGTCAAGGTAAAGGGTCAGAATTACCACGGGGGGGGGGGGGAGCCAAAGAGACTCAAGTGCGATCCACAACTCGATTACGTCTTTAGACAACTTAGGATGTCAAAATGTATACATTTTAAAGGTGTGAGAAGATTAGCTGAGAAAAGAGGAATCATCTAGAAGATCGAAAGTGATGATGATGAGTAAGGGAAGAGCAAGAAGCCAGAGGGTAGAAGGGCATGGGGAGTGCTTGATGTACATATGTACTTGTATGAAAACCCTAACCATGACAATAAACAATTAAACAAGAATTCCAATTATGAAGAAAGTAGCACAGCCAAGAACAAGCAACCACTTAAGAAGCCTCCACCAGCAGGTCTGCCTGAGACAACTCTTCTCAGCAGAAGGCTGGGCTAAATGCGGTCCTTCTCTGTTCGTGAGAGTAACTGCAGAATGTTCTAGAAATGCAACACCTCTGTGATATAAAGCATTTCTGGCCAAAATTAAGTCTCATACCCTTCATATGGAATAGGTCATCTGGGCTTCTCCGTATTAAGATGACTTTTCTCCAGGTAAAACAATTGTTGTGCTGTTGTGAATTTGGCTTTCTTCCTAATGACATGTCTCCAAAGCCATCCTTTTATATATGCTTATTTTGCAGCTCACACTGGCCTTGAATTCATGACCCTCCTCCCTCTGGCTCTGTGACATGTCCTACGGATGTACATTCCTACGAGAGGCAGAATGCTTCTTTTCTCCAGGGCCATTTTATAGAATTGTCTTACTAACTTCAGTGTTGTGTCAACTGAGGATCTTCCCCTATCTCTGGAGATGGACTTCCAAAAAAAAATCAAAATGACCCTTTAACCTCTTCCTTTCAATTACTGAAATGACTTTTTGATGTTTTCTTGTCATTTAGCATTGACTAGGAACTCCAATATGCTACCGGATGAGGCAGTGATGGTAAACTTTGGCCAGGCTTGTTTTTAAGATTTTAGTTTAGTTTAGTTATGTATGTGTGTCTCTGTGTGCCCGCGCGAGTGTGTGCGTGCGTGCGTGTGTGTGTGTGTGTGTGTGTGTGTGTGCACATGCATGCGTGCACATGTGAAGCCAGAAGAGGGCATCAGATCTGCTAGAACCAGAGTTGCAGGAGTTTGTGGATTGTGAGAACCAAATGCAAGTTCTCTGAGAGTCCAGAACGTACTCTTAAACCACTGAGTAATCTCTACAGTCCCAGTTGGTCTTGCTTTTAAGGGAAATATTTCTCACAGTTTTAGTACTTGCCTTAGTTAGGGTTTTTATTGCAGTGATAAAACACTATGACAAAAAAAAAATCTTGGAAAGGAAAAGGTTTTCCTCTACCCCTCTACCCCTGAGGGAAGTCAGGATAGGAGCACAAGGCAGGAGGACCCTGGAGGCAAGAGCTGGAGCAGAGGCCATGGAGGGATGCTACTTACCAGTTTGCTCCCCACAGCTACTCAACCACTTCCTTATAGAACCCAGAACCACCAGCCCTGGGGTGGCACCACCTACAGTGAGCTGAGCCCCCCCCCCATCAATCATCAGTCAAGAAAATGAACCACAGGCTTCCCCACAGGCCAATCTGCTGCGGACATTTGACCCAACTGAGGTTCCCTCTTCCAAAATGACTCTCACTGGTGTCAAGCTGACATAAAGCCACCCAGCATGGTGCTTTATGGGTCTCTAGCTTCATCTTTCGCTTAGTATGATTTTTTTTCTATTACTCTTGTGCAAGAATACTTGAGGGAAAAGCATCTGCTCATTACAAAGGAATAACTTCAAGCAAAAGATGCTTTGACTGTCAATATGATTCTAATATCAAAATTATGAGAATTAGGCAATTAGTCAGCTTCCCAGTTGGCAACACATCATATGTGTGGGGGGGAGAGAAAGTGTGTGTGTGTGCGTGTATGTGTGTGTGTGTGTGTGTGTGTGTGTGTGTGTGTGTGTGTGTGTGTGTTCATTACACAGAAGGCATGTAGAGGTCAGAGAACAGTTTTGTGGAGTGAGTTTTCTCTTTCCACCTTTATATCTGCTCTGGGGATCAAACTCAGGTCTTCAAGCTTGAGCAGCAATCACCTTTCCACCCCTGAGCCATCTTGCCAGCCCATGAATTGTCTGTCTCTTGCATGTGCGGTGAAATCATCTGAGCTTTACAATTTTTCCATATAAGTGTGCCTTTGATTAGCTTTTCAGCTTTGTCAATAAAAACAGCGCATTTCAGCTTGCTACTACTTCTAAAGCTCATTTTATTAATTTATGTGCTTGATGAAATCTTGTATTTTGTCTGTTTTTTTAATTAATATAAAGCCGCTATCTTATCAAACTTAATTCCTCCATGTGTCCTCTTTCACCTGATGCTGCCTGCCTATACCCTCTTCTGTTCCCTGGTCAGATTAAGGTTTTATTGATCAATTCACTGGCTATGTTGACCTTGCTTTCCCCGTTAACGTCAGTTTTTAATCTTGATAAAAGCTTCCCTCTAACTTTCTATAGGTTTGATTTTTGGTTCTTTCAAGTATCTTGAATATTATGTTTGGTCCATTTGGTTTCAATTTCCCTCATTTTCTAATGAATGCATCTAAGTCCATAAATTTTCCTCTGATAACTGCTTTGGCCACATCTCACAGGTTTTAATATTTAATGCTCTATTGCTTATTTCTAAATAGTGTATAATTTTCATTTTTATTTCCTTATTAGCACAAGGCCTTTTATAAGTGTTTCTGTACTTGTGATTGTAGATATTGATTTAATCTCTCTTTTACTTATTTTCTCATTTGTTCAGGGGATGAAACTTAGATGATTTTATTTTTTCATTGTTGTTGAATTTCCCTTTGCTGTCTGGTACCATCATGAGTTTCCGGGAGTGACTTGTGCACTTGAGATGAATATGTCTTATAAGTTCGTTATACCAAGTTGTTTATTGTGTCCCTGAAATTCTAAGTGCCATGCTGGAGAGATGACGCGGTGGTGAAGGGCGCTGGTTGCTCTTCCAGAGGACCTTCTATGCTGCTCTGAATGAGATGCTCCCAGAGGTTTCTGACATTTGAACATTTGGTCCCCAGCTGGTGGCTGTTTGGGGAGGATGAGGAAATGTGGCCTTGCTGGAGGAAGCATATCACTAGGCCAGTCAGGCTCAAAGGTTTCGAAAGTCTCTTGCCATTCCCAGAAACCTTTCTTAGATTCCTGGTCACGGTTCAGACACCTCAGTTGCTGCTCGGGCAGCCTGGTACCTGCAACTTCCAGTCAGTGCACCATAATGGACTCTGACCCCACAGAACCCTGAGCCCCAAATTAACCCTTCGTTCTAGAAACTGTCTCTGTCACAGTGTTTTACCACAGCAATAGAAAAAAAAACTACACCTGAGTTTGGTTCCCAGCACCTACATGATGGCTCACAACCACCTGAATCTCCAGTCCAGGGCATCTGACACCCTCTTCTCGTTTCCGTGAACACAAGGCACACACATGGTGCATGGGCACACATGCAAACAAAAAAAGCCCATATACATAAAATAAAAAGAAGTAACAATTTGAATTCCACTTGCTATTATTTTTGCTTAATATACTTTCTAAAGAAGTATGAAATTTGGCCTGCTATTTTTATCTTTGTACATATGTATTAGTTTGAGTTCTCTGGGTATCCCATTGACATATATATAATTAGTGTATCTCCCACATATAATTATATATATAATTTAATGTGTACTAAATACACTAAAGAATTTATTAATTTATTAAGTCAGCTACTTTGAAATAGTGATAATAACTGAATTCACACTGGGAGAGGCTGAGAACCTGCCAGTTGCTTGGTTCCTGAGACTGTCCCCCAAGAGCTAGCTCTCTCTGGAGAGGCTGAGGACCCAGGAATTGCTCAGTCTACAGGGCTGGGTGCTTCAACAGTCCCAACCCGACACCAAAAACCTGGAAGGTTCCTGGAGAGCCAATGGTCCATAGCCAAAGTTTCAGAAATGCGGTTCTGATATCAGTGAAGAAATCAGCAGGCAGTTGAGTCGATGAGCTCTGAGACAAGAGGGAAAGACAAGCCAGCAAAATGACAGTAATCCTCCTCCTGTCCTTTTAAATCTGGAGGGCGACCAGAAGGTGCCACTCCCACTGCCGTGAGCCTTCCCACATCAGCTTAGCAATCAAGACAATTCTCCAGTCGAGGCTCCCTAATCAGGTGATCCCAATTTGTAGCAAGTTGACATTAAAACCAACCATAATAACATCTAGTAGTTTTATTTTATATTCTCCATTATTAAGGGTGTGAAGGAATACAATTACGGCATCTTCCCAGCTGATTGTTCTTTCAAACAATATAAACTATTCCTTTATGCACTCATTGCAACGTGACCCCTTCTGCTTGAGACATGTCTAAGCTATATTACACACTTTAATACAGTTACACTTATTTCTCAAGCCTGTTTCTTTTCACACATCTGCTCTTTGTGGCTTTGTAAACAGGTTTTACTATAAATTTTTTACCTCTATATAATATCCATTCTTCTGCCTTAACTTCAGAGTTAATGTTACTAGTTCTTGATGGGACATGTGGTGGCTTGAAGCAGAATGGCTACTGGGATGGATGTCAATATGGTACCAGCTAGAGTCATCTGAGAGGAGGGAGCCTCAATTAAGAAAATTCCTCCATAAGATCGGGCTGTAGGCAGGCCTGTAAGACATTTTCTTAATTGGTAATTTAATAGAAGAAGGTTCAGCCCATTACGGGTAGTGCCATTCCTAGGATGGTGGTTCTGGGTGCTATTAAAAAAAAAGCAAACTGAGCAAGCCATGGGAGCAGCCCAGTAAGCAACACTCCTCCATTGTATTTGCATCTCTCATGCCTCCAGGTTTCAACCCTGCTTGACTTCCTGTCTTGACTTCCTTTGATGATGGACTATGATGTGGAAGTATAAGCTAAATAAACACTTCTTCCCCAACTTGCCTTTTAGTCATGGTGTTTCATCAAGATAAATAAGACAGCTCCCAGAGATTCATATGTTTGAATTCTTAGGTACCAGTTAGTGGAACTGTTTGGGAAGGATGCTGGAGGAGGTGTGACCTTGTTGGGAGACCAAGGCACCAGGATTGGACCTGGAGGTTTTCAAAAGTCCATGCCACACCCAGTCTCACTCTCTTAGTCTGCTGTCTGCAGATCAGGGTATAAAACGCTTAGCAACTGCTCCAGCATGATGTCTGTCCAGTGTCCATCATGATGGTCATGTATTCACCCTCTAAAACTGTAAGCAAGCCCCAAACTAAGTATTTTCTTTTATGAGGGCTGCCTTGGTCATGGTGTCTCTTCACAGCAATAGTGACTAGGACGGGTCATATGAGAGCTTCCTACAAATCCCTGGATCCCCTTCACATTGCTATTAAGTGATAATTTTGACCAACCATCCAAATATTTACCCCTCACCTCTTCCCACTTTTGTTTGTTCTATAATTCTCTTCTATTGCTCCATCACTATAAAGAATTCCTCCAAATTTCCAGGTTAAAGGGTGATGACAGGTTTTGCAACAGAATATCATATAAGCTGGAGTTCCTTGACTACAGGAGGAAGAGTTCTTCCCCAGAGCATATATTATAAAATATCTAGCCAACAGCACCCTTGACCTTCATCCAGCAGATACCAGTAGATACAAGTAGCTTCACCCATTAAGCAATGGTCATCAGAATGCTTCTGCCCATGGTTAAATGTCTCTACAGAAGCTAATGTCCCTGGCCAAGAGCCATTGATGTCCAAATTACCCATCCTTTCCTATTTTCACTGTAGCTTTTGGAAGGACAGGATGGTGGGTTTTGTCCAATGCCCTTTGGCATATGTTGTGATTTGATTGAGGAATGTCCCCCATAGACTCATGTGTTTGAACACTTGAATCCCAATGGGTAGCACTGTTTGAAAAGGTTATAGAAACTTTAGGGGGTGGAGCCTTACTAGAGGAAGTGTGTCACTGGAGCAGCCTTTGGGGGTTTATAGCTTTGCTCTACTTCTTGCAGCTAGTACCCCTCAAGTGTGGATGAAAATGTCACCAGCCAGCTTCCTACTCCTATCTTCAGGCCATGCCATGCCATGCTTTCCCTGCCATGATGGACTCTCCCTCTGAAACCATGAGCTAAGATAAACACAACAACAACAACAACTTTCTTCTGTTGGGGCATTTTATCAAAGCAACAGAAATAAAACCAATAACTATATAATTTCAGATTTTTCTCCAGTGACCTACTGATATGATACAGTTTCAGTCTCCTAACCTAGTACCTTCCTTGCCATAGTGGAATAAAGTTTATTGCTTATGGTACACGTGTTTAATACACAGTGATGCTTTTCTAAATTATATTCATATTGACATTTTGAAATGCAAAGCTGGCCAGTAGTTTTCCTTACTTTTTGCTAGCTTGTGATGTAAAGATTGTCTTTGATCACTAAGCATGACTGTTGATTTCACTAACATCACATGATATAGGATCACCTTGGAGAGAAATCTCTGGTATTATCAATGAGAGACTTTCATTTCATATTAAATGAGATGGGAACACTCACCTTAATTGCAAATAAAATGGAGAAATTATCTGAGTACCAGTTTTCACCTCTCTCTGTTTCCTGACTGTAAGGCAATGTGACCAGTGCCTCCAGTCCCTGCCTCCATGGATTCCCAACCATGATGGACTGTAACCTTGAACAGGGAACCAAGATAAACCTTTCCTTTCTTAAGTTGCTTTTGTCTGATATTTTGTTGCAACAATGAGAAATGTAACCAATATAGTAATGTTACCATCTACATTATTGTCACCATAATTTCTTGTTCCTTCAAAGATTCACATGAATTGCTTCTACAAAATTCCTTTTTAAACATGTTTTTTACTTAAGATTTATTTTATGTTATGTATATGAGTGTTTCCGGCACGTATGCATGTGTACCATGTGCATGTAGTACTTATGGAGGCCAAGAGAGGGCACTATATCCCCTGGAACTAGAGTTACAGGTGGTCATGTGTTACAGGTGGGTGCTGGGAATTAATCCCAGGTCTTCTGGAAGAGCAGCCACTCAACCACTGAGCCATTTCTCCAGCCCTGTGTTCCTTCCTTCCTTTCTTTTACCTTTCACTATTGCACACTTAAAGTTAATCATTTAATGATGTGGGATCCCCCTCTGTAGGCTGTGAGTACCACTGGTTAATAAAGAAGCTGCTTTGGCCCTATTGCAGCGCAGAATAGGGCAAGGCTGGAATTCCAAGAAAATAAAGGAGGAGAGAGTAGGTGGAGTCAGAAAGAAGCCATGTAGCTGCCATAGAAGACGATGCCAAACAGAACCTTACCAGTAGACCACAACCACATGGTGATACATAGATTAAAAGAAATGGGTTAATTTAAGATATAAGAGCTAGCCAATAAGAAGCATGAGATAATAGGCCAGCCAGTATTGTAATAATACAGTTTCTGTGTGATTATTTCCAGTCTAGGTGGCCAAGAAATGAACATGCATTCTCCACCAACAATAAACTTTCCTAGATCACTCATTTCAATAACACTTCCTGTGCTAATATGCACCTGTGTCTGTCTCCTTTAACTTTTCAAAATTCATGACTCCTTTTCATTTATAGTATTGTTATGTATATTTCCATCACAGGTCAGATGTTGTCAGTAACTTCTACTTCTTTGTTTTAGTAGTCTACTATCTGTCTTCAGCTCACTAAATTATGTCTCCTTATCATCAGTACCACCCAGGGTTTGTTTAGTTGCCATATGTGGTGGTTTGAAAGAAAATGGCCCCCAGAGGTCCATAGGGAGTGACCCTACTAGGAGGTGTGGCCCTATTGGAGTAGGTGTGGCCTTGTTGGATGAAGTGTGTCACTGGGGGGTGGGCTTTGAGGTTTCAAACGCTCAAACCCAGTGTTACTCTCTCTTCCTGCTGTCTTCAGATCTGGATAGAGAGTTCTCAGCTACTTCTCCAGTGCCATGTCTGTCTGCCTGTCTCCATGCTTCCCATCCTGAAGACAATGAACTAAACCTCTGAACTATAAGTCAGACCCCAATTAGATGTTTTTCTTTGTAAGAGTTGCTGTGGTCATTGTGTCTCTTCACACAATAAAACCCTAACTAAGACACTACATTTCTCATTTCTTGTGAATTAAAAGTTTAATTTGTGTGTTTCTAATTCAACATTCAATAATGCTGATATTTAAGGGTCTGTGATTGATTCTGAGAACATCTTTTTCTGAGTACAGATGAACAACACACTCTTCTTCTTTTCATCTCCCAAAGAGTCTCTTGACACAAGAGACTTTGGCTGTTGTCCGTCTTGAGTAAGTTTTGTCTTTCTCTCAGCACTGAAGTATGAATGCAGACAGCCTTGGTAGTGCTGATTATATACTCCACCAGTAGACTATGTCCCACCTCTTTCTATTTTTTTGTCTGTCTATCTGTCTATCTGTCTGTCTGTTTTGAGACAGAGTCTCACTAAGTACTCCAGGCTGGCCTTCAATGTACTCTGTAACCCAGGCTGACCTCAAGCTTACGATTGCCCTGCTCTGGCCTCTCAAGCTGGAATGACAAACTAGCACCACCAGGGCCCAGAATAATTTTCTGCTCCTTAAAGAT
>NW_004949130.1:2334821-2338947 GCF_000317375.1 Microtus ochrogaster
GCGTACATCGTGCTTTGTTGTGCTGTGTTTTCTTTCCACCCTCATCTGATTCTCAGAGGGACTCTCTTCAACATACAGAGAACCTGTTGATAATTAAAATAGTACAGGATTTTAAGTGTGTCCCACTTACTTTTCAATCCCTGTCTCTAAACTTAAGATTTTTAGGTCACGAGGCAAGTACCTATTTTCCTGTAGCTACATTTTTTTTCTCTTCCTGCTAAGTCCATGCTGTTTGTTCCCCCAGCTAGTCCTCAGACACTTTCTCAATAAACACAGGTGTTTCTATCGGGTCACCTAAGACCATCAGAAAACACAGATCCTTACATTACAATTCATAACAGTAGCAAAATTATAGTTATGAAATAACAGTGAGAATAATGCTATGATTGGGGGTCACCACAACATGAGGAACTGTATTAAAGGGTCACAGCGATAGGAAGGCTGAGAACCACTGCTCTAACTTGTGTCAAGTGGAGAAAAAACTAACCAGGACAGCAGGGCAAGCCCTCGTGTGCAAACATCAGGCTGGAGACGTGACCCAACATCTCCCAGGTGGTCAGCTGCCGCTAGGAAGGCGTTCATGAAGACACCGTGCACAAGGTCTTTCTGTTCCCCCTAGTTTGACAGTGGTTGTGTTTCTGCCATGGTTTCCAGTTGTGGGTCGTTACAATACTAGCAAAACAGAGAGAGGCGAGTAGGGCTTCAGTGAGTCGGAGGTGCAAACTGGGTGTGTCAAGTACAGGATGTGCAAACACAGCGACCATGGAGCTTACCACTTATTAAAATTGTGATTGTTCACATAAAGACTCAGCCAGGTCACATATTAATAATTATCACTGACAATCTTTAACATCAGCTGAAGCCCACAAGTGAAGCAATATCACATCTCCCGGTATCATTTATCTTACTGCTTATAGCCCCTCAGTGGTCAGCATGCCGCGAGCTTCGCGGACATTTAATTATGAGCGCATCATAAATGTAGCTGACAGGGCAGAGGCTGTGGGGGGATGCCCGGCAAAGGGGTTGCCATCAAGAGTACTCAGTTGATGTACCCCACACACACAAAAGGGGACGGGAAAGACCACTTCTCCAGTTTTCCCTCTGCAACTCCCTGCTACCCACTGATAGCCATCATGACTGGAGGACCCGTCCTGAGGGCTTCTCTGTACTCCTCAGATTCTGAGACACGGCAGCCAGGCTCTCTAACTTAAGCTATGGCTGTGTTCCAGCCTATACAGATCAGAGTACCTCCCCTGCACCAAACCTGCAGAGTCCCATCCTGTGGGTTCTACTCTTATGCAAACGAAGGGAAGGAGCTTCCACTCCAAGCTCCAGGAAGCCCATCACCCTCCCCACCTGGCCCAAATTACTGAGTTGAAGTGGGATAAGAAGACAGCCAGGATCAAGCGTAGTGGTACACACTTATAATCACAGCATCCAGAAAGCAGAGGCTGGAGGATTTTGAGTTCAGGAGCGGCCTGATTGCATCACATTTTAGAGACTAGACTGGGTTACACGGCAATACCTGTCTCAAACATACAAAAAGAAAAGAACGAGAAAAGGAAAATAAAGAAAAATGGCTAGGGTCTGAGATGTAGCTCAGTAGTAAGGCACTTGCCTAGAATCCCCCAGTGTGGCTAGGGTGTGGGTTAAAGGTAGAGCACCTGCCTAGAATCCCCTAGTAAGGGGCTGGGGGATGTGGCTCAATGGTAGAGCATCTGCCTAAAATCCCACCAGTGAGGGGCTAAAGGCATGGCTCAGTGGGTAGAGCCCCTGCCTAGAATCCCCCAGTGAGGGGGTGGGGATGTGACTCAGTGGTAGAGCCCCTGCCTAGAATCCCCCAGTGAGGGGCTGGGGTGTGGCTCAGTGGTAGAGCCCCTGCCTAGAATCCCCCAGTGAGGGGCTGGGGTGTGGCTCAATGGCAGAGCCCCCTCCTAGCTTATGCAAGATCCTGAGTTTCATTCCCAGCGATATAAAGGAGTTGGAAGAACCCGTCCTTAACAGCATCCCACCATTCAGCTGTATCCAAGTACACAGGAAATATCTTTCCAGGAAATCGGAGAAGGGTGACCTTGTATCCTGAGTGATGGAGCAGGAGGCTCTCCGTGTACTTCTAATTAGCTGTGGCTTTGATACACTGGCCAAGGTACCGGGCACTAATAAGGCCGCCAGCCTCTCAGAGTGGGCCTGGGGCTGCCAGATTTCAGAGTGTCATGTTTCAAAGCAAGTGTCCTCCGAGGGACGGAGGTGCAGATTCCTCTGCACCCTGGCAGGCTCATGTGGGGAAGACAGAGCATATAATAAGGGATGCGCAATGAAGGAGCTCTGAAGAGAAAGCTGAAAAGTAGCTATCATGTTGGCAGATAAATTCTACACACAATTATTCATTCCTAGCCCCTTGACATGTAGATTAATGAGTTTGATAACCCAGGCTTCTAGGAAGTAGATTCCGCCTTCGCAGGCTTTCTCCCCCTCTACCTACAAACAGCAAGCTGGTCTATGGAGAAAAAAACAAATCGATACATTTGCAGTAGCCATCGCTGCCTGCTTGTGATTGGAGCCTTATGTCAAAACTATGATGTGTCTTCTGCCTCCTGGCCTGGGAGGAAACCACAGTCGTCAAAGGGACATGGAAGGGGCAGTAAGCTTCTGATCTCGGACTCCTCTGGGTTCTGGTTTGTTGCCTACACTGGGCATGGGCACTTTCAACGTCAACGCCAAGGGAAAGGGGTCATCTGCCTCACTCCACGCCAGACTTCCCAGTGGTACTGGCCCTAGGTGGTGCTCAGTCACCCTCTCAAAAGAGGAAAGGAAAACGCACTAGAGGGATGTGGTAGAGGCCCCTAACCCACTCCAGATGTCACAGGGAAGGATGGGTAAACAGCTAGGAGCTTGAACCTGGACTGAGTTCAAATCCTCATAAAAAGAAAATGTATCCAAAGTAGACATGAATCTAGGTCATCAGGTGTACACATTGTGTTACATGTGATGCCCAAACAGGAAGGTGTGAAATAGTGGAGGTGCCCCCAGACTAGGACAGCGCCCTCCTGAGGCTGGGCAGACCACTCAGTGGAGAAAGCTCTTGCCTTGCAAACTGAAACCCCAGAACCCGCACAGAAGTCTGGAAGGCGTGCTAACTGCCTGTAGACCCAATACTGGGAAAGCAGAGACAGGGTCTGTGGGCCGACCTAGCTGAACCAGCTGGAACTGGCAAACTCTAGGTGTGCTGAGAGACCCTCAATAAATAAAGTAGAAAGCCATCTAGGAAGACACTAGGCATTCACTTTGTCCAACACAAACACACACACACACACACACACACACACACACACACACACACACACGAGAATATAGTCCTTAAAAGAGACTTTAGAAAAAGTGGGTATGGAAGACAGCAGAACGGGAGATATTAAAAATGGAAGGGAAACACTGAGGCAGTAATGTTCAATAGGAAAGGGGGCAGGGAGATAGACAGGAAGGGATAAGGGAAAATATGCACGAGAATTCCATAAGACCATCTCTCACCTTGTAGGCTAATTATGAAAAGAAAGAAAAGACTATGTTCCTAGGGGTGGGTGTGAGGGCCCACACCTGAAATCCAACATCCAGGAGGCTGAGGCAGGAGGATCGGGGGTTCCAAGCTAACCTATTTATAGTGACAGCCTGTCAGAAGGAGGAGAGAAAAGAAGGAAGGAAGAAAGGAAGGAAGCGAGGGAGGAGGTGAAAGGTGGAAAAATAAGTAAAAAGAAAAAAAACCCTGCCTTTTGGTGTCCTCATTAACCGTATGTCTCTAGATCTCAGTCCATTTTTTTTATCACTTTATCCTATGGTTAATCTTCCAAAAATAAGACAGGGGTGGGTAGGCAAGATGGATGAGAGGGGACCCTGACTATCCGAGTTCAATCCTCAGAAGCTGTGGTAGAAGGAAAGGACAGCCTCCTGCAAGTTGTCCTCTGACCTCCACGCAAGTGCCATGGCACACATACACACACACACACACACATACACACACACACATACACATACACACACGCATACACACACACATACACACACATACACACACATGCACACACACACATACACACACACATACACACACATACACACACATGCACACACACAT
>NW_004949130.1:2339333-2346551 GCF_000317375.1 Microtus ochrogaster
ACACACACATACACACACACACTCAAAGCAAATTAAAATGTAACAAAGTTTTTAAAAAAGAATAAGAAGAAAGCACACTCACATCAAACACAGTGAGGGCAGAAAAATACAATAGGCAGCAGTCATCAGAGTATGGCCCCACTTGAGAAAGGTTACAAAGTGTGCCACTGGGGGTGGGCTCTGAGATTTCAAAAGCCCAAGCCAGGCCCAGTCTTTCTGCCCACTGCCTGTGCATCACAACATAGCTCTCAGACACTACTCCAGCTCCAAGCTTGCCTGCTGCAACCCTGCTCCCCTCCATGATGATAACGGACTACAACTGTACGGTAGCCCCAATTAAATGTTTGCCTTTATAAGAGTTGCCGTGGTCGTGGTGTCTCTTCACAGCAACAGAACACTGACTGAGACAGGCAGGAACAGTTTGCTAAGGTCAATGTACCCACTCACACACCCAACCTTCTCATTTAACTTACGCTAAAAGGGGCGGGGCCGAGGGCCTGTGATGCAGAGGCAAGGGGTGGGTGGACAAAAGAAGAAGAAGGCCCCTCCCATGGTAGCAGGTCTGGCTGTTATTCTCCTCTGCCAGTTAATTCCCTTGGGAAACTGAACAGACTTCAAAACCCTTGACAGAGTCCTACCTGGGTCCTGGGGAAGCAAGTTCAGTGCCCGAGATCTCTGTGGCTCCTGGGTCCCCGTCAACAGAGGCATCCTACAGATACCTTGTTTTATCCCACAAGCACGGAGGCGCTGGAGAAATGGTGCATCAGGGGAAGAATCTGAGTTTGGTCCCCAGCACCTACGTTAAGCAGCTCACAACCACCTGCAACTTCAGCTTCAAGGGATCCAGAGTTCTCTTCCAGCCTCTGCAGGTATCTGTATTCACATCTGCAGAACCATACACAAACATACACAGACACATAAACAAAAATAAAAATATTTTTAAATAGTAAGGATGTATGGAGCAGCAATCCATACATCCATAGGATTCGGCTCATAAACATCGGATTCTTCGCATAGACCAGTGTAATAAGTGTTTGGGGGAGGTTCAGTTAAATGTCAGCCTGACTTCCATTTTGATGCTAAATTGACAGCCGCAGAGCATACAAAGACATGTCTCTCCCTCACGGAGCCTAATAACCTTCCCAAAAGTCTTGGGATGGTGATTACAGGCCATAAGATTTCACCACTAGAAGTCCAGGATGCTCATTAAATTCAAATATCATATAGACACGTGCTATGCTTTACATATGACATGTCCCTCGTGGACTTAACCTGCCCCTTCCGGATGGGACTGTTTGGAAGTTATGAACTCTGGGCCTGGGGCTCAGTCAGCAGAAGTGAGCCCCCGGGGACAAGCCTTAAAGGAAATATCTGTCTCTGCTCCTGGCCTCAGCTCTCTGTCTCCTGGTCCATCGAGAGGTGAGAAGTCATACCCAAGCTTCCTACCACTGTGCACTAACCCACTCCAACTGTCGCCTTCTCCCGTGTGCCAAAATATACTTCTCCTCTCCTAAGCTGCTTTCACCAGGTGTTTTGGGACTGTGACAAGAAAAGTAGCTAATGCAACCATGAATAGCTTTTAGTATAAATATGTCACAAATGCGCATTGGACATATTGATACTAAAAAGATAATTTGCTATATGAAGCAACAAGATAATATACTAAGAATGTTTTAGCATTAGTATGCCCCTTGCACGTTTGAGACATTTATACTAAAAATCCTATTCATTATCTGAAATTCAAATTTAAGGAGCCACCTAGTATTTCATGTGACAGCTGTACACAGGGTGTCCTTGTGAAACTACTCAAGGAAGAATCAAAAGATGACCAGAGAGATGTGGCCCAAGACAGCTCCCTATGCAAGACCATATGCATGAATCCTCTACCCCTGTGTCTGACCTCTCCCCCAAACACCCTGCTGTCACCCCAAGTGCAAAGCCATCAGCTTTAGAGGGAAACAAGAGCCATTGCTCCTGGGTAGATACGAACCCCGTGGCTGGGTTCTGGAGCTCTATGGAAGAGCTTAAACTTGGGAACGTCATCTCGGGCCAGAGTTGTGTTCTGGAGGGATCATCAAGGACCACGAGTATCCAGAGCCTTTGAGGTAATGATACACCCTTGTAATCCCAGCATTCAATGGACTGAGACAGGATGATTCTAAGTTCAAGGCCAGCCTAGACTGCATAAGACCCTCATAAAAGAGACCAGACCCCCATAGAATGCTTGACGAGTGTCTTCATGATCCCAGAATGCACTTGGAACAGGAATGGGGGAGGAGGTAATGTTCTGCTCTTTGTGTTTGTTTGGTTTTTATTTTTCCCAAAACTCATGGTCAGGCTGATTTATCTTCTCTTCTAGATCCAAAAGTCACAGCTTTAGTGCTGCCTACAGAACCTAAGCAGAGATGTTCAGACAAAACTGACCTAGTGTCCTCACTCTTCCCAGACAAAGCATTTATGGTCGAGCTTCTGCTGCTGGTTGCTGGGCTGTCCAAGGGACTAAGTTGGGAACTGTGTCCTCACAAGTGACTCAATCACAACAGACAACCAGTGCACCTGCCAGGCACCAGCAAGAACTCAGAGACCTGTCTCCATGGCTGCTGCCATACATTTCAAACCCCACTTTCCGCCCACCCAGGGGCTACATCTCCAGTGTCTGCCCTGCCCTGTCACATGAGCAAAGGGGAAGCAAACATCCCCTGGCTGTGTCACTGCCAAGGTCTCTGCCAGTGAAATTCTCACTCCCATCTGCCCTTGAGTATCAGCCCCTCTGGACCACAGCTTCAGAGAAGATTCCAGGAGACATGCTCTGCACACTGTCAGGCTGCTCAATGGATTTTATTCATATGCACCTGTGCAAATCTAGCTCCCCAGAGCGAGCAAGACCCAAGCCATGTTCCATACTCTGAACTTTGGGTGGGAAGGCTCTCTGCCCCTTCAGAATGGCTCTTCAAGCTGATAGGTCCCCAGTGCTAGGACCAAGTAGCAAAGTGACCTGTACTGAAGAAGACACAGGTGCAAATGGCTGGCCAGCCAACAGCCCAAACAAAATGTAGGTCCCTTATTTGTGATCAGGCATGAGGGTTGATTTAAACAATGACCGTGAGACCAGGGGAGGTTGCCCAGTAGTCTGTGGTGCCCTAGCGCAATTATAAAAGTGCATAGACAAATTGGAGCTTCGCAGCCAAGTAACTGCCAGGCCTGGAGCAGTAGGCAGGCCAATCAGGTGAAGGGGACAGACAAACGGTATCTTATAGGATTGCCCTGCTATCTCCCAAACACTCCACCAAGTCCTTGTGGTACCCATCCCCTAGAGGCCGAAGATTGGCCCCTTGAGCCTCACTGCAGCCCACTGTCTCATTTGATTCACACAGTTATTGACACACTTGAAACAACTGTCAATATTTTAAAATCAGTTTTCACAAGAAAATCCAGCAAAGGGGGGGATGATTTTCTTGAAAACTCAGAAGGTCTGACAATACTAAGACCAGGCTCAACTGGAGGGAACCAGGGAGAGCTCCACCACCCCACCCCACCCCACCCCACCTCACCCCTGCCCTTAGATAGGATGCAGACTAATCAAGTCTGTAGTCCCACCCTCCCCTTTGTCTAACTCCTGCTCTGTGGGTACCCTGTGGAAACATCCTGTTATTCCCTAAAGACCACAAGAAAGTCAGCACTTCCTTAGATGCCTTTCCCCCCACACCAAAGCTATCAGAAGAGCAATTTTTTCTACTACAAGCTAATCCTGTGCCCACAGGTCAGTTCTGTAGTCCCTCCCCAGAGGCAGGCTTTGGACATGTCCAATGCCAACAGTCCCCAGAGGCAGGATTTGGACATGTCCAATACCAACAGTCCCCAGAGGCAGGCTTTGGACATGTCCAATGCCAACATTCCCCACAGGCAGGCATTGGCCATGTTCACTGCCAACAGTTCCCGTGGGCATACATTGGCCATGTCCAATGTCAGCAGTCCCCAGAGGCATACATTGGCCATGTCCAATGCCAACAGTAGTATGAACTCATAAGACAGATGCTTCCAGAGACTAATAAGGCATCTAGGAGACTAGCCGAATTTCAGAGAAAACTCTAGCCAAGTCAAGTCTATGACCCAAAGTCAAAGGCAAGAATCGTGTGCCCATTTCGCAGACTGGTCATGGCATAGAGGGGTGGCCATGCTGCTTCTCCCCAAACCTTGCAGTGTGGACGCTCGTGAGCAGGTTGAAGGGGAGAGTCGTGCCACCACCAATGTGATAAGTGCAAAAGTGGGTGGGGGAATCCTGATTGGCTGGTTCTGGGAACCGGCATTCTGGGAAGAGCTTTAAAAAGGATAATGTATCTTTAAGGCCAGGTGCCCTTCAGGGAGCGCAGTGAATAAATGTCTTCTGAAATGCCTGTAAATATTCCATCGCCTCTCTGTCATTACTACTATGAAATGATAATGAAGCATGAAAGAAATATAATTCCATATTCAGATGACAGCATTAGCCTCCATAAGCAAACTGAAATATTTATTAGTAAAATGTTCGGTATCTACGCCTGTAATCTAAAAAAAAAAGGACAAAAATGTTTTATAATAAAAAAGAGATTGAATGCGGAGGTAAAATGTGGTTGGCTGATTTTATTGCTTATTATTAAATCCTGGCAAAACAATTATTTTTTTCTTTTCATTAGTAAGACACCCAAATTAAAACTATGCCCTCCGGCTGCAGGTTTACAGTAATGATTAAAAACAAGGGATCGTGATACATGGGGCTTTTGACAATGGCGTAATCAAATTCATTTGTATTGTTCAATCTTTCCCTGACAAATATTTTTACAGTAAAATATACCAAACAAAGAGTCGCACGCAACAACTATCAATACAGAGGAATTAGGAAACCTCGTCATTATTTAAAAAGCCAACGGATACGACGTTGCCATAATCTTGAATACAAACGGTAGTGTGTAGTTAATTAGGGTAATTATTGCCTAAATTGTGCTTAATTGTCTTATACTGAATAGGGAGCGTGAAGGAAGCCTTTTGAGCTCCCTACAATGCCTGAGTGCCACCAAACTCCTGAGTTATAATTTAATAAGTTTTGATGGTATTTCCTATACGTCAGAAAATGCACCTGAATACAAGCTAAGCGGCAAACAGGAGCCATGCGCCCTGACCTCTCTTTCACCTTATTGAAAAAGAGGCGTAAGAGAGTCGTTGAGAGCTGCAGTGTCTTGAGCTTCCTTGTACTGGGAGCACGGTCCTTAAAGGAAAGGAGAAAGAGAGAGCGGGAAGAAGAAAAAAAAAAAAACAGAGTCTTTGAAGTGGATGAAAAATTAGAAATTCAAGTGACCACGATCAATTCTGAAACACTGCACCAAATTAATTACAGTTTTGCATCAGAAGCAGGGATGTAGATTTCAGACAGGCGATGTCATTTATCTCAACCTGCACAATACACAAGGCGATTAAAAAGCCAACTGTGTCCCCACCTCCCGAGTCGAAGGCCTCTCTGTGGCTGTGAGGTACAAATGATTAACTCCGAATTATGCAAGGAACTGTGCACGTGCTTCGGCTTGAATGGAGTGTGTGGCAAGTCCCGGGAGCTGGAGAGGGATAGATCTGAGGCTCTTTATCAAAATCCAGTCTGGCCACCACCCCACCCGCGACAGAATCGAGATAAATTACAGGGGAGCTGGCCAGCCCCGTGGAGGGCTAGCTCGGCCAGCTCCAGCTCTCCCCTCATCCTGCTTTTAACTGCTTGCCTTGAATTTGCATGTTTGGAAGAGCAGGTTCAAGGATTGACTTCATTCTACAGACAGCCCTGACCAGCTTCCCAATTCAGGTGGAGCTACAGGAACCTGTCACAGGAGGTGAAATATCTGGCTTTGTGAGCCCTAATAGAGGGGCACATACCGGCTGGGGGTGCAGCCTCCCCCTCTGGCCCTAGGGGTTAGCCTAAGAAGCCTTCAGCATCCAGGAGGTTTGGAGAAGTGGCGAGGCTTGGGTCCAAAGAAGCCCAAGGATCAGAAGCCCACAAAGAAACCCAATAGTAACCCCCTTTATCTGCCCCCTTCCTTGATAACGACCCCCCCCTTAAAAACAGCAACATAAAAAAAAACAGGCAGGATTCACATGTGTTCAAAACACAGCTTAATTGTAGTCAAAGTGAACTCAGTATTAGAAAGGCTGACAGATTTTCCCCACCCTGAGAAACCACACATGGTGTGTCACCACACACACACACACACACACACACACACACACACACACACACACACGCAGAATGTCTGCTTCCTTAAACCCTGTATTCGCAGCTGATTTATTAACACAAAAGATGCCAACTGGAAAACTGTCGCTTTAAGATTTGTAAACACAGACCTTACAAACCCTGAGGTCTCCAGCTCCCCCTGGGTTTCCTTGCAAAACCTGGACTGCCTCCCCAGCCCGTACCGGTTTAACCACCTACTCTCCACCTGCCGCCTGCAGACTTCTTAAACACAGATGGAAGCAGTCCCCTGCGATTGCTGATGCCGCCGTCTGTCCAGCCCAAGGCGCGACCTGATCGAGTCCGGTTCAGTGACGGTCAGGGATACCACCTGAAGGCACGAAGCCTGGCTGTGAGAACGGCCCACGCCCACATCACTCTGTTTCCAGAAGACAGGTCTTCCCTAGCTGGAGCAAAGGGAATCAGCCACTGACCCTTGGCCCTGTGTTAGGGGTACAGGGAGTGGTGGGGACTATGGCTCACTTTAGCCATGTGCTCCCCTGAGGCAGACTGCTGTACCTGCATTCAAATGACCATTGCAGCGAATAAAAGCTCGCACATGTAACCAGTCATGGATTTTCACTTAAACTTGGAAACCTGGATTCTTTCAGAAAATTGCTGCACTTTTTAATAGTGAATATCACTTTGAAAACACATAAAAGAACACTCTGCTCGCCAAATATAAACTCTTTTTTGTTTTATACACATTTTTTTCTCTGGGGATAGAGATGGACTACTGGATCCAGGACATACTAAACAAATGTTCTACCACTGAGTCATACTCCCAACTCCTCACTGGGGGATTCGAGGCAAGGGCTTCACCACTGAGCTACACCCCAGTCCCTCACTGGGGGATTCGAGGCAGGGGCTTCACCACTGAGCCACACCCCAGCCCCTCACTGGGGGATTCTAGGCAGGTTTTCTATATTGAGCCACACCCCAGCCCCTCACTGGGGGATTCTAGGCAGGTG
>NW_004949130.1:2346651-2348067 GCF_000317375.1 Microtus ochrogaster
ATTCTAGGCAGGTGCTCTACCACTGAGCCACACCCCAGCCCCTCACTGGGGGATTCAAGGCAGGTTTTCTACACTGAGCCACACCCCAGCATTAGGCATTTTGACTACCATGTTTTAATTGTGCAAAATAATGAAGTTCACTATGAAAATTTCAATTATAAACAGTTTTGATGACCAGCTAGAATCCAGGATGTTCCTAATTTATTGCCTCAGTTCTGTGCTTTCGCGGAAGAGAGAAGCTTTCCCTTTTGAATTTATAGGGGAGATGCTCAAGACCGTTCTCACTTCTCATAGTGGTCCTAGGCAGCCAGGAGGACTCTGGACCACAGCTGTTGGCTCCTCTTCCCTACACAGTTGCTCCCCGACAGCCCTGCCTCACACCGTTCAGTGGTGCCCAATCTTGGACGTTTGCCTGGTGTGGTTTAGTAAGACAGCATCTCATTCTACAGCCCAGGCTAGTCTCAAACTCACAGTCCTCCTGCCTCAGCCTTCCCAGTGTTTATGCCATCTCACTGGGCTCCTAAACTCAGAGATCACGTGGTCTCAGGCCAGCTCACTGCACGTTCCCTTCTACTGCTGGGGAAGCAGTAAGTTTTGCTTATTGATCCTTGGCTTTGGGTGCTGGGGTGGGGGGAAGCTATATAAATACCTAAAAGCTGTCCATCTGAGACAGACATAGCAATGTGTTAATCCCACCCATCTGCTCCTTGCTGCAGTCCTTCGCTCACTGAGCCCAGGTTCAGTCCCTCTCTAGACTGACTCCCCCTTCCCCATGGTTGGAAGCAACCCACTAACACTACCCATTAGAAAGCAAGATGTACTTGCTTCTGAGGCCAGTGTGCCCTCAAAATACTTCATGGATGTGGTGGCACACACCTTTAATCCCAGTACATGGGAAGCAGAGGCAGAAGGATCTCTGTGAGTTTGAGGCCAGCCTGGTCTACAGAGTGAGGTCTAGGACAGCCTGGACTATATAGAAAGACCCTGCCTCCAAAAGAATAATAATAATAATATGACAGGCCAGTGTCCTTAAGAATAGAGAAGAGAGGGGAAGATGCCATTCTAGGTATCCAAACAAACGCCTCCTCAAACCAGACCAGACGCCATTGCTGGATACTGAGATCAAAGCAGAATGCTCCCTGGCTTTTGCATGTCCTGACAGCCATCACCAAAACCCCAGAGTGTCCCTCATTCAATCCTTAAGATACATTCCAGCTGAGGAAGTCAGCAGATGCGAGGTGTACAGGATGCATCATGAGAAACGTGGTGGCTGTGGCACTTCGAGTAAATCGCGGAAGCTCAGAGCTGTGTCTGAACACATGGAGAATGAGCCGACCACCACCCTACAGACACATGAGGAACCAAATTTACAGTTCACGGTGTGGAGTTGCCATATAAACACCACAATCTCTCTCT
>NW_004949130.1:2348265-2353380 GCF_000317375.1 Microtus ochrogaster
CACACACACACACACACACACACACACACACAACATGACCATGATGGATATGCATGATGACAAGTGTTAGCCCCAATCTCAAATGTTCACTGTAGGATAGCAGTGAAATGAACACCCCTTTAAAAGAAACTGGCGGAAACTCTCTGATACCCTTATGGGGCCTAGGAGGTTGTCAGGGGACCAACGTGTGCAGTTTCTCACCGCCAAGGACCATCTCATCTATGGGCAGAGCAGAGAGATCTGGGAGTGAGGTAATGGAGCCCAGAAGTCTGTGCATCTGAACAGTCAAGTCCCACAGGCCACAGCCAGCGTCGTTGCTTCTGAATACTGGCAGCACATACCAGGACGCAAATAGATCCGTTCCTCCTCAGAAACAATCTTCCCTGTCTTCACGTGTGTTCATAGCCCAGGCTGACGGCCTGCACTGTGCCATGTGTGTCCCAGACTTTCTCTCCCCTGCCACCCATTCTCATCGCCACCCTTGCCCCCACTTCCTCTCTCAATCACTCCCTTCTGCTTTGTCTTTTCCCTTTTCATCTAGAATCCACAAGAAAGCATGCAAAATGTGTCTCCCTGAGACTGGTTTTTTCCTCTTAACATGACCTCCAGCATCTCCATTTTCCTGCAAATGCAGGCCGATCTCGGATGGACATCTGGACTAGTTCCTATGGTACACTGCAATCATAAACATGTGTGTGCGGCTATCTCTGTGGCATGCTTACATGCCCGTGAATATGCTCCCAGGAGGGCCGGATCATGCCATAGTTCTGTGTTTAGCTAACCTGACAAACAGAAGCGGCTTTCCCCACCCTGCCTGTGGGCCAGCATTTGCTGTCTTGGCTTTCTTGATGACAAACCATTCTGACTGAGATAAGACTGAATACCAATTTTTTTCTCTTTCTCAAAACAGTCTCGTGTAGCCCAGGCTGTCCTTGAACTTGCTCATCTCTTACCCCCAACTGCCAAGTACAGAGATAGGAATCAAACCCAGGGTCTAGGGCATGCCAGGCAAGGAGTCAACCAACTGAACTACATCTCCCACCCTTCAATGTGGCTTTGATTTGCATTTCCCTAGTGACTAAAGATATTAAGCTTTTTATCCCAATCATTTATTGGCCATCTGCACTTCACTTTTATAACTATCCAGTTGGTTTGCTTGCTCACTTATTGATTGGATAATTGGGAATTTTTTTGGCATGTAACTTTTTTAGTTTCTTATATTTTCTAGATCTCAACTCTTCATCAGATGAATAGTAGGCAAAAATTCAAGATCCCCTGTTGTGGGATATTTGTATACTGTGTGAAGATGTATTCCCATGATTGGTGAGATAACAAGCTGACTGGCCAATGGCTAGGCAGGAGAGAATGGGTGGGACTTCCTGGCAGAGAGAGAGAAAGAAACTGGGAGGAGGAACCCAGGCCAGTGATTTCACCGCTGACTCAGAGCAAGTCAGATGTCCTGTGTGTACTAAGAAGGGGTAACCAAGTCACAGGGCAAACATAGATTTTATAAAAATGGGTTAAGTAAGTTCTAAGAGTTAGTTGGATAAAAGCCTAAGCTACGACCAAGCTTTCATAACTAATAATCCATCTCTGGGTCATTATCTGTGGGCTTGCAGTACAAAGATAGTCCAGCAAGGAAGTTTGCTGCAGTATGCTCCCCATCTTGTTCTATAGGTTGTATCTTCACACAGATTACTCATGATACACATGTCATTTGGTTGCCCCTAAAAACAAACACCTGCCTTCCAAGACAAGGCAGGGGCAAGCTGGATCCTGTCTCTCTTTCTGAGGACTGACTGCTGCCCCGGGCTGCCAAAGCCACCAGCATCCTTGCGCTAGAGCACAAGTAGATCACGTGATACAAGGTCCCCCAACCAGTCATAGGTGTCTCAGCAAAGTCTCTATCACAAGGACTCCAGGCCTTAAGATCAGCATATTGAAAATAAAATGAAAAAAATTTTTTTGAAGAGAAAAACATTGCTTGTTATTTCTAGGAATCAGAACAGTGGAGCTTAACAACTTAGGAAATCATTTTATAAAATATCGCAGATTTGCCAACCGTGACACATGTCTTTAATCCCAGGACTCAGGAAGCAGAGGCTGGTAGATCTCTGTGGGTTTGAGGGCAGTCTGATCTACAGAGAGTAATTCTAGGCCAGCCAGGGCTACACAAAGAAACCCTATCTCAAAAAAGTACAAAAAACAAAAACTCCACAAATTTGAGTGAGTTTGAGCAATCTTATCAATAGCATTTTCCATCAGTAGGCATTCATGATTTAGCCTTAGTTCATCATATGACATTCACTAAATGTCTTTCTCGCTATGGATGACACCAAACGGCAACCATGATGGCACTTTAGAACATCCAGATTAACACTCCTGGTGAGCCACGAAGCCACAGACGAGCTGAGTAATCAAATCCTCCAGAAGGAGAAGGCAGCCCTTCCTGCTCGTGGTCCACCTTCCTAGAGTCAGTACGTGGCCTTCGACAAGAAGACAACGGGTCTGGGAGATGATGTGGCCTACAGAAAGACTCACAGCAGCTTAATGGCCAACCTGAAACAAAAATGCCAATCCAGGAACAGGGCCAGGGGTCAGGGAGGGCTCTATTAACAAGTGCATGAAAGGGATGCTATAAACCTCAAGCAAGGTCAAACATCTTCAAGCCTACCAGAGAGGACCTGCCTGCTTGCCATCCTGAGTTCTCATGGAGTTTCATTGCACAGATGGATGTTGTTGGAAAGAACCACGCGTCGGGGCCATGCCTAGCCGTCGGCTTGGCCAGAGCGGTTAATCACACCGTCTTGGTTACTTTTCCTATGGCTGTGACAAAATACAATGACGAAAGCAGCTTGATGGGGAGGGGTTTGCTTTGGTCTGAAACTCAGGGGTATAGCCCACTGCATGCAGGAAATCTGGTGTCAAGGGCTTGGGCATTGGCCACATCACATCTGCAATCAGGAAGCTGGGAGACAGGGATGCTGGCGCTCAACTGGCTTCCTCTTTTTTATGTCATCCAAGACCCTGAACCGTGGAATGACCCTGCCCATGTTTTGGGCTGCTCTTCCTACCTCCAGTTACCTTAGTCTACATAATCTCTCATAGGCAATGCCCAGAAGTTTGTCTCCTAATGATTCTAGATCCTCTCGAATCGACAATCAATATCACCCACCATATTACACACAGAGATTGTGTTTTCACACAGTTTGGGGGAACATGGATGAAATACATGGAAAACAACAGTACCGTCGTCCAGGGCATAGCTGTCTGGAGAATGTCTTCTTGGCTCTCTCCAGATCTTTGCAGAGAGAAGCAGACCTGATTCTAATGAAGAGAGAAACCAGGGAGATGATGTTCATCGGACATTTTTCACTAACTCTGTACTTGACAGTGCCTCTTGGGACACTTTGAGATGACAATGTCAATAGGACAATTGTCATTCCCAAGTAGCTGCTGGACACTTCACAACCCAAGGCTCAGGCTTCCCAGACAATGATTCGATCCAAGAGCAGCGTGTCAGGTTGCTGCTGTAAAACCAACTGAGTTTGGCAGGAACAGACAATGATGGTAACGGGCCGTTTCTGATGAGGAGGCAGGACTGGAAGCAAAGATGTACAATAAGAAGAAAGTCATTCCTACCCAGAAACCCTTGCCTCTCAGCTAATACTGGGCAAACTCCTCCTCGGGTCTCAGGCTTGTTGGCCATAGCAAAATAACAACACACTTCTCAAATGTTGTTTGGAGGCACCAAAGAGGCAATTCAGGTGATAGCCTAAGATAAGGCAGGGGGATGCTGGCCCTAGGGACCAGCAGACGTATTCAGGCTGTCTCCTTTAACCTGGTCACTGGAACTGGTTGGTGTTAAGAAGAAAAGAGTGTAGAAGCTATACACACAGCCAGTGCCAATAATAATAATAATAATAATAATAATAATAATAATAATAATAATAATAATAACAGCAACAACCACTGGAGAACTTCTGAGATCTGGGGGAAAAGAGGGAGTGAGATCAGAGGCCTCATCAATGACGGAAACAGCAAAGGGTAGAGTCTGTTCTGATTGGCCAACCTACATGTTGTCCCACATGAGAGGCTGGCAGTCCCTGCAGAGGAAGGTCCAGGAGCCCAGCTGACTTCTGGGCATTGCCTGAACCAATAAGACCAAAATAACCACCGACCATCGTGCCGGCTGACTGCAGGAATCTAGCCCAGTCCAGCAGAGGAGAGCCAACTGGTTCAGACTACGGACTCCCCAGCTGGCCCCGGGACCACAGTGCTTGAGCCATGTAGTTTTAGGAGGCTTGTCACACAACAGCAGCTGAGCCAGCCTTCCCGACACAGATGACATGCTAGTCCAGGACACCTTTCTCCTCACCTCTGCCTGTCAATCATCATCCTTCTCTCTCTGAGTTTCCACATTCACGGTACTGAATGCAAAGGAGATCCACATTCTCTCCTCTCAGAAGCCTCTGTGTCTCCCTAGAGTCGGGGTCACCTGGATTGCCCACATGCCGTCTCACCCGACAGCTCCATTCCTTCAAGAAAGATTCTCCGGTAGACTTAGGAGATGCCTCCTGTCTCTCAAAAAGTTCCTTGAGAACAAAGCCACAAGCTTGGCACTACTAGTGGGGAACAAAGAACCCCTACTCTCAGCCTTGGGGCTCCTCTCCTTCCATTTAGATGCCTGTCCTCCAGGTCCCTCTTCCCTGGGCACCATGCTTTTCTTTATTCATGTCAGGCTCTGGAGAGCACATCTTCTCACTCACCCTAGACTGACTACTACCCTAAAGAGCTTTCCCTGGGTTCCCAGCATGCACTCAGCTGCCAGGTCTTCACTGAGGCTGCTGTAGCTGCTTGTGGTGTGACATAGCCACCCTCACAGGCATAGCACTAAAAGGATAAAGAGGAAGAGTGCCAGAGTTGAGACATGCTGTTTAACTGCCCACTTATGGCCAAGGCTTCAAAGGTCCTGGCTTCCAGAATGCTCGGAAATTGGAGCTAATGATTTCTGTCCCATTCAGAACAAAATGATTGTGAACACCACAAAGTAGTGGTATGGGCTGGGGATGTAGCTTAATGGTAGAGCCCCTGCCTAGAATCCCCCAGTGAGGG
>NW_004949130.1:2354555-2361410 GCF_000317375.1 Microtus ochrogaster
GGTAGATTCCGTGTGAAGCTCCACCCAGCAGAACCCAGAGGACGCAACATTGTTCCCAAACCTGCCAGCCTCAGATGTCAGCCGCCCGTCAAACCCTAACTTTGGTCATTAGCAACCAATACAGTTGGTTCAGCCTACAAATATTAAAACACCAGCCTATCCTAGATGAGACTCTCAGCCCTGCTAGCCCAGATCACAGCCCTGCTTAAGCAAAGTTATCAGCAGCCACCCCACGCCACGCCTTCCTGGCCTGTGCAGCTGAGACCTTCAAGTTCAGTTTCCTGGCTTTCTCCACCTGCTTGGTGTAACCAAAGGACAGTGAGGGGCTGCTTTAGCAAAACGAAAATGTAATTGCCTGACCAGTAAAAACCGCTCCTGTATGTAACGCCAGTAATAGATTTTTTAAGCCTCGGTGCTGACACACTCTTCTACTTTCGTGGTTATTATCCGTCCACTTCCCAACCTGAAGAGGTTAGATTGTTTAAAGATTTGTTAGCTATGAGCCGCTTAAGGAAGGCCAAGTATAAACTCCCAGCTAATTGAAAAATAGCATTTTATCAGATTCTCCCCCGATATTATATTGTAATGGTTGTACTTAGAGGACTCTCAATACTTCAGTAAGTGGTGAAATTAAAAAAATCACATCTTCGGGGCTTTACAGAAAATGTGGCTGTTCCCAATTTATACTGCTTTTTTAACCATTATTTTCTTATATTTCCCACAATGCCTCGGATCAGAAGCAAGCAGAAACTGAGTGATTACCCCAAAGTGTGCTAGATGAACTGGAAAAAGTCTATTCAAACAAAGCTCATTAGTTCTGATACCTCCAGGGCTATGACAAATTAAGCCGCGGCTGTGTGTGCTCGCAGACAAAAGGGTGATGCCGAAAACTCGGGCTGAGCTAGGCACTGTGTCAATAAATTCCCCTGAAAAAGGTAAAAACTACAATTGGAGCTAAAATGGAATCCCTTTAAGGAGCGTGTACAAAATAGATCATCCGTTCTTTCTTGAGTACGTCTATGAACCCGCCTGTGATGAATTATTGCAGCCGAGGAGGTGGCCACTCCGCAGGGGCCGCCTGGCCAGGTGCACAAGGGAGGTGTTGGCTAAATTCACCCTCTTCCGTTTGCAAAGACTTGGCCCTGCCCAGAGGAAAGTATTCCAAACCCAACAGGCAGGGCGTACGCTTCCAAAGCCCAGATATCCAGGGCTCTGACTGCCTTCTGGATCCCAAGTGAGAGCCCATGTTATTCCCAAAGCCAGGCAGACAGCCGCCAGCTTGGAATGGTCTCACAACCTTAAGAGAACCTTGTCTTCTCAGCCAGGAGAGAGTTGTGCGCTATAAACAAGGGCTATATCCTTCCTGGTCTGTGGGTCCATTTCATAAGGGAACTCCTAGAAGTGTAAAAAGTATTTGTAAGCAATCTGGCCACAGGGGCTTTTATAAATATTTACTGGATGGATGGATGGATGGATGGATGGATGGATGGATGGATGGATGGATGGATGGACAAGACATTCAGGTAGGACCACATGAGTATACTAGTTAGCCTTGATTACAGTTTTCATTTGAATAAAAGACCCCCGGATCATTAGTAAAGCACACTTCCCAGCCTGTTTGGAAGGGAGGTTCCACACATGATTGGCATGTAAAACAACAACTGGGGGAGATCCACTCTGAATGTGGGAGCCAATGCCCAGCAGATTGGAGACTCAGAGGAAAGGGGTGACTTGGGTGTTTCTATCTGTCTCTGCCTATCTATCTATAGAGATGTATCTATTCTCTCTCTCTCTCTCTTCTTCTTCTTCTCTCTTGCCTTCCTGCCCACCTTGAGGGCACTCTCATTGTGAATTAGTTAATCCCAAACTGTCAAGGTCAGAAAAATCCCCAATTCCCCAATCCCTAGAAAACAAGGGCCACTCAAGGATCCATAGTCTTTTTGTCCCTGACACTGTTTCCTTTGAAGCACCCAAGTATGTTATCAGCCCAGTCCCTGGAGGTCTCTGGGGTCACAGGCTCTGGTGTAGTTAAACTCAGACCTGGTAGCCACAGGGAAAACAAGACAAAGAAGTGGGAGGGGCTTACGGTGTGAGCTTGCAGCAACTCCCAAGTCCAGACCCACTTTCTCCATGTCACGGTCACAGATGGCAGACAGCACGCCAATGCCAACAGAATAAACTCTTCGACCCTTTTCTTTACTTCTGCGCTGTGTCCCTATCTCTCTCGGTTCCCCTACCCAACCATCTACCCGTTTAGTAGATGTAAAATATGATCGTGTAATTTTCGTTCATAGCAGTTTGAGGGCCAGAGGGATGTGGCAATACTCCCCTCTGCTATCCCCTTGACACTCAGTAGGTCTCAGTGAAACTCTATGTGCCTTTCAACACATCACCACATCCTTCATGCTTCAAGTTGTCGGCCCTGACAGACATCCGCAGTCACTAAGCCCAGAATCCAAGTGCCTTCCGCTGTCCAGACAACTCCAGAGAAAGCATCTGTAGCTAAGGAAAAGCCGCAAGCATGAGTCTGAGTTTTCGCTTTTGTCTTCCTAACATTGAGAGATAGGTGGGAAGAAAATGAGGTGTCACATGTGATCTGAGTTTTCCCATCGCCCCCATCAAAACACGTCTGGAGGGTTGAGCGGTTCAGAGAATTCTGTCCTCCATAGGATCGTGTCTCTGAAGTGCTGGTACTCCTCTGCTGAGTGCTGTTTTGGAATATGGAACCTTCTAGACATGGGACCAAGGTGGTAGACATTGGGCCAGAGACATGGGGCTCCAGGATTCCTAGGTTGCTTCATTCCAGTATTGTGCCTATGCAAAGAAAAGTGCCTGACACAAAGTGGTGTGTTCTTTACACATCTGTTCCTTTGATTTAAGAAAAAAGCATGGCCAAAGCAACTTTAATTTGGGCTCATGGTTCCAGAGGTGTAAGAGTTCATCATGAGTGCTCAGTTCGCAGCACAGACACTTAAATTGGAATGATACAGAGATTAGCATTGGCCCTGCACAAGAATGACACACAAAGTCATGAAGTGTTCCATGTTTTTCCTTTTCTCTCTTAAATCTTGTTTTATTGGGGGAATGCAGGGGCAAAGGGTAGAGGTGAAGGGACAGGTAAGTGAATGGAATCAAGATACATGGTGCAAAAGACACAGAGGATAGATAGATAGATAGATAGATAGATAGATAGATAGATAGATAGATAGATAGATAGATAGATAGATAGATAATAGGTAGATAATAAAATAGTTCATTGTGGCAGGGAAGCATGGCCCCAAGCAGTAGGAGCAGATAGTTGAGAGCTCAAATCTTCAAACCTAAGCGAGCAAGCCGGAAACAGGAAATAAACAGGAGGTGGGGCAGGACTATGAACATGACATCCCCCTGGTTACATACTTCCTCTTACAAGGCTCAACATCCCATAACCTGTCCAGACAGCACCACCAGCCGGAGATCAAGTGTTAGAGTCCCCGAGCCTATGAGGGATGCTTCTCATTCAAACCACCACAAGAGGGGAAGGTTGCAGAGATAAGCTTCTAGGGGTGACCAGGGACACCCGGATCTCACCCTATACCTGGCTTCCCACTATCCCACAGAACTCATGCACCACCAGACTGAGAAGGATTCTCAGAAAAGAAATAATAACTGGAGGCTGAGAGAGCCAGATCCCTATCAGCCCCACCCGAAAGCTTCAGAGAAATACAGGGTAGCCAGACGCCTGGGAGGTAGGCTCAGGCAGGTGGAAGAACACAGGATGAGGAGTCGCCAGGCATAGCCCTACCATGGAGCCATGAGAGGTGGCTGGGCAGCAGCATGGAAAGGTGCTCGACTTGCCACAATGTCTGGGTACCAGCCACTCCCACACCTCAAGGGAACACAATTGAGGAACCCCCAACTACCTGTGCTTCCCCAGAATTGATTAGATTGCTGCCACTTGGCACAGGAGGGTTTGAAGTAACTGTTTGCTTGCAGTGTCGCAATTTTCTTTACGCTTCTTTAAGTCTGACTTTGAGAAGTGACCATTCAGTCACCCCCACCACACACGATGCTGGACAGTGTCACCTCCAAGAGATAGAACCTTCCTTCTCAGGGGTGTTGGAGAAAGGACACAAGATTCCAGTACAGCTAGTAATTCCTGATACCTAGATTCAAAAGTCAGTATGGAGGGAGGAGGGCATACCAAGAGCATGACAGTTTGGGGCATGCAGCATTTGCTTTCTGGAACATCTATAATTTTTGAGGTTGCTAGCTGTCTTTGTTCAAAGAACTGCATGTATGCACGTGCAGGCAGGGGAAAGGGACCGCTACATATACTATTACAAGGGGGAGTTATGCATAACCCCAAACCAAATAGGATCCCAGGTTAAATTTTCTCCTAGGCAAATGTTTATAGCAACTGAAGTCAGTGGGTAGCAACACCCTAGAATGGCTTTGGTGACCAACACAGCTTCCGTCTGGGATGAGCAAGGTGTCCCAAGCCCAACCCTCCTCCGTCAGGGGTATGGGAATGGCTGTGATGGACATAGAACAGCCTTTCCTTCCAGAAAGCTGAGTCCAAGTATGCTATAGGCCAAAGACATCTGACAGAGTGCTTCCCACCATCATGCCCGGGACTAGGGCAGTGCCACATCCACCCGGTAAAATTTCCTTAAGTTGGCATTCATTTCTTGAATGTTTCAAAGCAAAATTTTACTTGGAAACCACATATTTCACTGTGTTCATGGATTCTGTACTTTTTAAAACTTCTTCAGGACCTGTGTGCTGGCACACCTTTAATCCCAGTACTCAGGAGGCAGAGGCAGGCAGATGTCTGAGTTCTCGGTCAGTCTGGTCTACAGAGGGAGTTCTAGGTCAGCCAGTGCTGCTCATAGAAACCCTGCACAGAGAAATAATAATAATAATAATAATAATAATAATAATAATAATAATAATATTCACCAGGCAAAACAAGTTCACCTAGCTACAATGTGTTGGTAAACTCTAGAATGCCCCCTTCCCCATTAGACTAGTATTTTGATAACTTGGTGTTGGCTTGGGCTACTATTTTGAAGGCTGTGAAACTTGTAGGGGCGATAGCCTGACATATGGAAGTAGGTTCCTAGGGGAGGATCCTTGAAGATATACCAGCCCCTGGTTATGAAACAGACGGGCATGGGAGACAGTTTGGGGCTATGCATCCCCTCTAGTAATAATGCCTTAACCTGCATGTTCACACACTTCCTTCTCCAGACAATGAACCTAGCAAGCCCAAAGCCCATCCCATCCCCACGACCTGTATCAGGTGCCCCAAACTCCCACCTCTGAACAACAGTATAATTTTCTTCTTGTCCTGGCAACAATTAAATTTAGAGTTTCTATTCAAGTGTGTTCTCAATGTATCCAGGTATGAAGAACAGAATGAAGGGATGATCCACCCTGAACTGGTTGTGGGTGCATATGAATGAGACATAACTACGTCCTCTGGCAACCATTTGTGGAGAATCCCTTATTTAGCACGTTATGCCTGTGCATAACTGGACATGCATATGACTAAAGTCAGAAGCATCATGGGAAGGGACATGCACAGAAGGAAAAAAATGAATATATGATCTAATCTATCAGTCAAAATGGAGCCCAAACTATAGCAACCAGCCCCTCTTTCTTTTGAACCCCACAAAAGGAAGCACAAAAAGGTAGTCGAGGCCCTTCTGCGCTCTCTGTGCTGAAGCCTGCTGTCAGTTCTGACGTCCTCTTTCACCTGTACTGCAGGTTTGCACTGAGTGAAGCCACCTTGTGTTCGTGAGCCCTTGTGTTCAGTCCTTTGACTGAGAGGCCAACAACCTGGAAACACCAGGCTCAGACTCCAACCACACTAACAGTTCCAGCCACGACTCCAGTTCTGGTCCATGCGGACAAACCTTGGCCACAATTTCTGCCACCAGACAGGTACTCGGCTATGCTGTCCCTGCTATGATAGACTGAGACCTCCGAAACCATGAGCCACGATAAAGTCTTTCCCTCCTCAGCTTGTTTCAGTCAGCTGTTGTCACTGTGCTGAGAAATGAGACACACACAGAAACTACCCACCTACTAGGCACAAGGCAGCCCACCTACTAGGCACAAGGTACACCACCTACTAAATACAAGGCAGCCCACCTACTAGGCACAAGGTACACCACCTACTAAGTACAAGGCAGCCCACCTACTAGGCACAAGGTAACCCACCTACTAGGCACAAGGCAGCCCACATACTAGGCACGAGGTAACCCACCTACTAGGCACAAGGCAGCCCATCTACTAAGCACAAGGTAGCCCACCTACTAGGCACAAAACAACACACCTACTAATCACAAGGCAGTCCACCTACTAGGCACAAGGCATCCCACCTACTAGGCACAATCCAACCCCGCGTACTAAGCACAAGACACCTTGCTATCATTCCACATTTAAGAAATCCATAACCTGTCCCTCCTTTCATAAGCAAAGAGTTTTCTCTCAGAGATACATCCTGAGTGATCACCACAGAGCCTAGACCAAATCATGTAGTTTGTAGATGGAAGGAAAAGAAAGACAGGAATGAAGAAGGGGTGGGAGGGGAACATTTTGACACCATCGTGACTATATCAACCAAGTATTATGAAAATGTGGGGTAAGGAACTGCTGTATGGAGCAGGTGGTCCTTTCATCAGGTCATTCCCAGGGGGCAGGGCACCACTGGGGCACCAACATCATCTCCTGTAGAAATAGGAGCGGCGGGCTGCGTCCCGGCACCCGGCCGCCACATGGCTAGCTCTACCCGAAATAATTACACGGACACTGTGTTCATTTAATCACCGCTTGGCCCTTTAGCTCTAGCCCTTACTGGCTAATTCT
>NW_004949130.1:2361710-2365463 GCF_000317375.1 Microtus ochrogaster
TGTGTGTGTGTGTGTGTGTGTGTGTGTGTGTGTGTGTGTGTGTGTGTGTGTGTGTGTGTGTAAACGTGCCATGTGCATGCAGTGCCCGAGGAAGACAGAGAGGATGTCAGATCCCCTGGAACTGGAGTTACAGATGGTTGTGAGCCACCATGTGGGTGGTGGGAACTGAACCTGGGTCTTCTGTAAAAACAAAAAGTGCTCTTTAACCACTGAGCCCTCTCTCCACCTGCCTCCTTTTTTTAACTATAGAGCTTGGGATTGAAGCCAGGACTCCACACATGCTAAACACACCCTCTCTCACTAACCAACATTCCTACCACTGTTACTTTCTCCTTTTGAGATGGAATCATGTACACAGTCTGCCTTGAAGACAATCTACAGCCCAGGCTATTCTGCAAGTTGCTATGTAGCCCAGAAAATATTTCTGCCTCAGTCCTGAGAAGCAGGAATTACAGGCTGATGGTACCCAGGTCAGTGGGGATAGGTTTCTGAAACAGAACCTTCAGAACCTTCTAGCGAGGTCAAGTGGAAATACTCGAGGCAGGTGGGAAACAGCTTCGTGACCACATGGCTAAGGCATAGGGTGCTTTGTACCTGTAAAGAGGTCTGTCGCAGGTTGAGCCACTAAACACGCTGGGTGAGAGCATACTCTGAGAATATTGATGGTACACTTCCCACAGGCCAGGCACCAGATGGCAAAGCCACCACACTGTACAAGACAGGCAGAGACCCTGCCTCACAGATATGATGACACTAACAGAGGAGAGAGCCACCCAGGCATGGGAGCTATGGAGAAATACAACCTCATGATGTCATACAGTGACAGCAAGGGCCTTGGGAGCCGTGAGATCAGACAGTCCAGACCCAAATGACAAAGTGTATTGCAAGCAGAGAGAGCAGGCCTAAGTGAGGAAAACAGAGAAATATCAGCATTTGAGAACTTCAGGAGACGGACAGGAGGTCAGGGGTCACACAAGGAGCTTGATGGGGCAGCTAAGGTGAAACACGCAGGCCATTTGGACCAACTTTCTACAGGCTCAAAGTGACGCACCATCCTTCTTCTATGCCCATTTTCCCTTCACTGCCAACATGGCTCTGGGTGTCTCTGGGTAGCACTAGCTGTGGTCACTTGAGAAGTGTTTTCCTTATACAAGCTCAAAGGTGACAAGGCTCTGGCACTGTGACCAGTCAAAGTCCTGGGATCCCTGTCAACATCACGAGTATCGGCTGTTTGTCCTGCTCGGCCCATGACTCATCTTCTCTATACCCATACAACACTGGCATCATCGTCACTGTCAAGACCAGGCAGAGAAGAGCCCGAGAACCATGGGGTACCTGGCTGTGGGTATCACCCCAGGTCTGGGAGGGAAGGCCCCAGGCTCTGGGCAGCTAGCATCTCAAGGTCAATGCCAGTCCTTCATCTACAGAGCACCTGCCGTTTCCCCAGGGCACCTGACATCTTCATAGACTGGCTTCTAACCTCAGCCTGGTTTGCTGCACGGTCACACCATCGTCCAGAGTTGAAAAATCCTTTCTAATGGAAATGAAATGTAAAGCGAGTAGATTTCTCCTAAGTGAGCTACCTGGAGAAGCCATCCAGAGTGCAGTCTCTTTCTACCTGAGGCCCCAATAGCTTCCATGGCACATGCATGGGGACACAGGAAGTCAGTGAAGCACACAGTCCCCAGACCTCTTCCTCCCCTGCTGGAGGTTATCAGAGATCCCAGAATCTGGGGAACCAGCAGTCAGGGCCCTGAGATAAGGAGTCAATCATAAAACTGAATATTAATACACCCCCATTCAAGGAATCCTAGAGCCTCGTTCAGTGCTGTTCCAACTACCACACAGCTGGAACATTGAGGCCCATCAGCAATCACTGTGCAGATGTGGAAATATGCTTTATTTTCAGTCCCACGTAGATAACTCGTGTGTGTGTGTGTGTGTGTGTGTGTGTGTGTGTGTGTGTGTGTGTGTGTCCTGATGCATGCGAATCAAGCACTGTACTACTGAACCAGTCCTACTACAGCCCAAACTGATTCTACTTTATTTTGACGGCCTTATTACACTGCCCGGACTAGCTTCAATCTTTCCATCCTCCTGCCTCAGCACCCCAAGTAGCTGGGATTATAGGTACACATTTCCATACCCAGTTTCATTACCCTTTATTTCTTTCAACCCCAATCGTCTACTGAGCAAGTGCATGGGGTTCTGTTTGAAAGGAAGCAGGACCAGAGAGATGGCTCAGAAGTCCAGGTTTGATTCCCAGCACTCACAACTTCTCTCTCATCTCAGACTGAAACAATCCCAAAAAACACAGAGATCAATAAGCAATGAGACCTGGGCATAATGGTGTCTACCTGTAACCCCAGCACTTAGGAGGCCGAGGCACAAGGACTGTTCCTTCGAGGGTAACCTTGACTACCAAGTAAGACATTATCAGGAAGAAAGAGAAGAGGCAAGGAGAGGTGAGGAAACCAAGGGTTGTACAGGGGGTGGTACAGGTAGGTGAAATCTGATCTCCCTGAGGAGCATCTACCTCGGGTTTTGTTAATACGCTAAGTCCAAGAGCCCACCTGTGTCCAAGGAGAGCCCACAGTCCATCTGTTTGCCACGTCCAATCCAAAGACTGCCCTACCACAGGGAAAGCTGCACTGGCTGCAGGGGTACCAGGCAGTGATTCCCAGGGACCCAACCCAGTGGTCCTCTGTAGTGGCCAAGGACCGCCCCCTTTGCAGAGCAACACTCTCCCATATACAGCTCAGCAGGTGAAGGGCATGCGTCCCCTGCCCCGGGGCCTGATGTCGGTCAGTCAATTGTAAAAGGTGTTTGCCCAAATTAAAGTCTGCACTCAAGTTCTCTTTCCCTGCCAAGTCAGCACCTCATTCCTAGCTCTGATGATTGACATGGCTCTTAATGTGGGTTTCTAAATGTGAAACCATTTTGTGAGCAAACACAGCAAGAGCAAGAATTCCTTGGTCCAGTGATCCCGCGGCTTCCTCTCTTGGCGAGCCACCTGGTGATGGAATTGCCCCCTGAATATTATCCTTTTCTATTATTTTTATCTTGGGTTCCAAATGAAGCACATGAGGGAAATAGATGTGCTGTGGCCTGAATTCTCACAAAGAGGTGTTAGGAGGGTTTTAAGCACAGGCAGAGGCTTATGGGTAGCTTGGGAGGAAAGAAATGGTTTTTAGTTCCGTGCAGGGGGTAGGGAGGGACTTCAGGGGGGGAGTGCTGGGTCTCCGGGTGTGTGACTGGGCAAGCTGACAGGGGTAGGGAGGGCAGCAAAGTGATGCTGGATACAGCTCCCTTCTGGGCTCAGTGACAGACAACTCAGGGCAACAGGCTAACAGCAGCACAGCCCAGAGAGGCCCTTCTCCCTTGCCCTGGAAGCCCCGCTGAGAAGCGGGCGATCCCTTCTGTTACAATTTGAATGAGAAATGTCCTCCATTGTCAAGAAAAGAAACTTAATAAACCATCTAGTGCTGTGTCCTCCATGAGGCTGCTTGCCAGTCACGTGGGCGCAGCTGCCGCTTGAGGACCCAGTAGTGGGAGAGCCTTCCTCTCTCACCCTAGGACTGGGCAGACTTTACTCAGCCTGTGGCCCTGGCATTGCTTGAGCTCACATTCTGAGCTGGCTTTTTCTGTGTGTCTAGTCCTGGGGGACTTAATTTATTTTTAATTTAATTATTGTTTATTTGTGAGTGAGTGAGTGTGTGTGTGTGTGTGTGTGTGTGTGTGTGTGTGTGTGTG
>NW_004949130.1:2365563-2369632 GCF_000317375.1 Microtus ochrogaster
GCGCATTGTATCTCCCGGAGCTGGAGTTACAGGTGACTATTAGCCATCCAATGTGAGTGCTAGGAACTGAGTGTGTGACCTCTGGAAGAGCAGCAAGCGCTATTAACCACTGGGCCATCTCTCCAGCCCTCTTTAGTTCATTTTTGTTGACGATACTCATGTTTATTCATTTCTTCCATAGGTCTCACAAACTATTGAGGCATTCCTGCCCCCAAAGAAAAGATCCACAATGATTTCTGTAGTGTAGCGTGCTATCCCTCCCCACCAGGAGAGCACAGACAGGCGAGCTGCCTTGAACTTGGAACCACATTCACCGTTGGCAATGTCTCGTCTAAAGCTTGCTTCATGGCTTCAGAGTAGTCAGGGCAGGAGGTGGGGGAGAGCCCAGAGGAAGGTTCTCTTCCTTCACTGGCAGGCACAGAACTAAGGTTTTCAGGAGGAGGCCCCCAAGCTGGAACTGAACTGGGAGGGGGGTTGGAAAGTCCTTAATGTGAGGAGAAGAGAATACATGAAGTGCCCGGCAGAAGTGGTACCAGCAGGGTGGAGCCCTGGATCAAAGGAAAGGAATCCCTGAGACCCTTTCCCTGGCTACCCTGGGCTGTCTCAGGAACAATTTCACTCAGCCTCCTGGGTCACAGCACCTGCCACTGCCCAGGCCCCCTCAGTCTTGCATCTCCCAACACAAAGGCCAGCTGCTGGAATTCTCTCTGCAGCCCCAATGAGAAACAGTCAGGGAACAAAGCTATCTGTGCCTTGTGGTGCCCAAAATACGACTGTCATTTATTTTGTTATATGAAATTAGAGCACGCCTTGTAGCCATAATGAATCATTTCCATCCTGCCTGGGCCACTGTGTCAGGCAGGAGCTAGGCATCCCCCATTCAGGGCCTTTCACTTCATCTCTGGCTAATAATAACCCACCCAGGTGAGCAAACGCCCTCCCCAGACAATGCAGGGCCTGGACAGACATCTCCAGGGGAAGAACAGCATGTGAGGGGTGGGGCCAGGCAAGCATGGCTGGAGAAAGAGAATGCCCATGGAGAGAGGTGAGAGCCTGTGTTCCATGGTGGAGAGAAGCAAAACAGAAGACACCCCATGTCTTTCCCAGCTACTCCTCAGACAATGCATTCACAGCAGGCTGCTCTTTTGTAGACTTTCTTCCCACTCATTGGCTAGATTGGCTCAGAGGGCATCACCAAGTCCCCACCATGACCATCCATGGCTTTGCTCTCTAAGCCTCAGATTGCAAAGCACCACATTGTTGGGACCATTTGGAGTCCTGGACTTCAGCTGCTCTTCCCTGCTAGAGCCTTCTGATTAGAGTTACTAAAAGCTGTGCCTTGCCTTGAGGATCAGAGGATAAGGTTTGGGCCCACTTGACTATTGGGTATATAAGCCTCCATGGTGCTATTGAATAAAGAGCTTCTTACCAGTGACTAGAGGTCCTTGTCTGTGTGTCTCTGTGTGTTTCAAGCTCCAGCCCCTTGCCCGAAGCTCGCGGACTGTATGGTAGCGCATAGAACGCAGACAGGCATTGGGCGCTGCACCACATCGCTCCCTAACCTAGAGCTCATAAGGTCTAGCCCCTCCTCTCTCATCTCCCATCCTCATCCTGGGCTGGCTACGCAAGAGTTGGTGCTCGCAAGTGAGTCAGTCAATATGTGGTCATAGAATCACGTTCCTAGGTTCTTCCCTCTGGGGCTAAGTCCAAGGAGCCCTGCCCAGTCTACTGCAGAGGAAGCCAAAGCCAGGCTCTACAATGTAAAAGTCTCCCCCACAAAGTCAAAAAGAAAGTTATCCCAAGCATGAGGCTGTCAGCCCAAACCCAGCATCACTGGTCTTTTCCACTCGTAACTCTCAACTCCTTTTAACTACCATATCCACAGAGTTGGCAACAAGTATGACTCAGGGAAAGGACAGATGAACCAATCAGTGAATGAGCATCAAAGGCCATGTTGCTAAATGTTGTAGGACCAGTCCCAGAGGGACAGTGAGCAGAAAGGGGAAGCTGACCAGATGGCACGGGTTCCTCTGCCTGCTCCTCCTGTCTCAGAGGGCTCAGCTGAAGGGGAACTGTAAGCCGCCGTCCCACAGCTTCCTTTTGGTGCACAGTCCATGGATTTCTACTGGTACCCCACTTTTCTGCTGCGCCAGACTCATCGGTCCCTCTTGGCTCTCTGTGTTCACCTCCCAGCTCCATGTGAAGCCCATCTGTTTCTGCTCTACAGTGATAAAGCTCTATCTGCTGTCAAGTTGATTTGGCTGAGACACTCCTGGGCAGGCAGTAAAGCACTGACTGTGAGCAGACGCATGCCCGAGGCTGGGGATCCAGATGGAATCGATGGGGAGAGTGAAGACAGCCCATCTCTCAACTTCCTGAATGTCGTGGCTCTGCCGTGCACTCACCTCTGCTGTGATGGACCAGAGCCATGAGCCAAAGCAAAGCCTTCCCCCTTTCACTTGCTAATAGCCCTGATTTTGTCCAAGGGATGAGATACGACTAATATTATCATCCACCAAGAGTGTATCCTCTGCCTGACTCTACCTTCTCTCTCTTCCCATGAATCCTTGCTACCCAGCCATGGTTTTCTTCAGTGAGCCTTCTGCATGTCCATTCTCCTTAACCTCCATGATTTATAAGACCTCAAGGCTCCCTGTATTCAAGTGAGGTCTTGTCTCTATGTACCAGACACTGGCCTGATGCTGCTGAGAGGCCCCGCCTTGCTTGGGCCTAAGGAGGCCATGTGTCTCCATCTCACCTGCAGATGCCACAGTATCAGAGTGACTCTGTGAGATGCTCTCTGAGTGAGTGAATCAGAGCAGTGACATGGAAGTTACCAAGTCTCAAGCTCCGGGCTTAATTTATCATTTTGTACATCACCACAAAAACTGAAAACACAAAAATCCATCCATAAAGCAATAAATAGCTGCTAAGAGAATCAGTCTTCCGTTGCAAGGTATTTGGTTACACTGTGTGAAGATATGCCTCTGTGATTGGTTTACCAAAAAGCTGAATGGCCAATAGCTAGGCAAGATTTTGGGGGCAGCGAGGACATTGGGAAGAAAAAGGCAGAGTCATCAGACAGATGCAAAGGAAGCATGACATGTAGGAGATGAAGTAAGAAGCCATGAGCCATGTGGCAGCACATAAATTAATAGAAATGGTTAATTTAAGTTATAGAAACTAGTTAGAAAAAAAGCCTAAACTATCGGCCAAGCTTTCATAATTAATAAGAAGTCTCTGTATCATGATTGGGGAGCCAACGGTCCAGACAAAAAAGCCCAACTACAGTTTTCTCTAGGGACATGCCCCCGGATAGATTATCCAATTCCAAATGGTCAGTCATACACTCTCTCTATATATATATATGTGTGTGTGTGTGTGTGTGTGTGTGTGTGTGTGTGTGTGTGTGTGTGTATACACATATATACATATACACACACTCTCACTGACATGCACACACACATATACACACAGACATGCACATACACTCTCACACGCACACACACACAGACATGCACATACACATATATACATACACACACACTTTCATTCACATGCACACACACAGATATGCACATACACATATATACATACACACAGACAAATGCATATACACATATATACATACATACATACTCTCACTGACATGCACACACACATATACACACAGACATGCACATACACTCTCACTCACATGCACACACACACACAGACATGCACATACACATATATACATACACACAGACAAATGCATATACACATATATACATACACACACACTCTCACTCACATGCACACACACATATACACACACAGACATGTACATATACATATATACATACACACACATATACACACACTCTCACTCACATGCACACACAAATACACACACAGACATGCACATATACACACACTCTCACTCACATTCACACACAAATACACACACAGACATGCACATACACATATATACATACACACACACAGAGAGACATGCAACCCTAAATGAATTCAGAAAGTTATCTACTATTTCAGTGTGTGTGCACACACAAGAGTGTGTATGACAACA
>NW_004949130.1:2369732-2376747 GCF_000317375.1 Microtus ochrogaster
ACACTCTCACTCACATGCACACACACACAGACATGCACATACACATATATACATACACACAGAGAAATGCATATACACATATATACATATACACACACTCTCACTGACATGCACACACACATATACACACAGACATGCACACACACTCTCACTCACATGCACACACAAATACACACACAGACATGCACATATACACACACTCTCACTCACATGCACACACAAATACACACACAGACATGCACATACACATATATACATACACACACACAGAGAGACATGCAACCCTAAATGAATTCAGAAAGTTATCTACTATTTCAGTGTGTGTGCACACACAAGAGTGTGTATGACAACAATAATTAAAGAAAAGGCGATCGTGAACTTGAGAGGAAGTTGGAAGGACACAGGAGAGGTTGGAGAAGGGAGAAGGAGGAGTGGGAATCATGTAAGAACAGCACTCATGTATAAAATGAATAAATACGGGACTGAAGAGATGGTTCAGCTGGTAAGAGCACCAGTTGCTCTCCCAGAGGACCAAGGTTCAATTCCCAGCACCCACAAGGTAGCTCACAATCCTCCATAACATTAGTTCCAGGGGATCTACCCCCTTCTGGGCACTGCTTGCACATGGTGCACAGATTTACATGCAGGTGAAACACCAATACACATAAAATAAAAACTAAAAAATACATATATTATTATATAATATATTATATTTTTAAATGTATATAGAATCTTATTTAATACACATATGTATATAAATGTATATGTGTATAAATAATATAATGTGTGTATATCTATGTAAATAAAATGATATATTTTATGTATATGTACATAGATATATAAATAAGATAAAATAAAATGCAAATAGCCACCATTAAAACTTTTGTATATCTCCTTCTGGCTTCTCTACAAATTTTCACATGATTGAGAACCTATGTGAGATGGACTTTTTTGTCCTCTTTGAATTTTTGGACAAATCCATAAACATCATAATATTTAATCATGACATCACACTTCATTGTTCTTCACTGTTCTCTTATTAAATATGAAAATTGTTTGTGGTCTTCTCTGTATTTCAAACAGCATTCCAATGACTATCCTCATGTAGAAGGCATCTACTCAAGGGTGGATTGGCCTGCACTGTCCTAGAGTGTGGGTTGTATTCTTGAAGAAAACTGACTCTCTCTCCCCCAGCAGCCATCAGTTGTCAATAGCCCCTCAATGGTAGGGACTCACAAGCCATTTCTGCTTCTGGCTGGAACACTGGCTCACTCTTGTGCGCATCTTGTCAAGGCATCCACAGCTTCTCTGAGTCCCAAGTGGCATACACCTGCCATGCCCAGAAGACACTGTAGCACCCCAGTTCTTCCCAACCTCTGGCTCTTACAATCTTCCACCCTCTCTCCTTTGATAGTCCCTGAGCCTTGGAAGAGGGAGTGTGGTGTAGAGATGTTCCTATCTATAGCTGAGCACTCCACAGACGCTCTCTGGACTCTAGCCAGTTGTGGGTTTCTTCCTGAGCAGACAGTGATTTTTCTAAGGTGTCTTTAAAGGAAGGGGTACACACAAACAACACTTATCAGAAGGCAGGGGAAGGAAACCAGAGAACAAGACACAAGAAGAAGAAAGCAAAGTGAAAAACAATGGCACAATTCATACCAAACATGTCAGTTTTACATTAAATGTAAATATGCTAAATACATCAGTTAAAAGTTATGGTCAGTCCTAACCAAGACATTTACATCATTTCCTCTAATATTGCAGAAGAGAGGATGGAAAGAACTGAAGAACCAGACGATAGGGAGAAGGGCTGTAACAGATTAATTCCTGAAACCAAACACAGTCACTGCATTCATGATTCACAGAAGCTCAGGTACCTATGCTGGGTCTGCATAAGAATGGGCCAATCAACATGTAGGCATAGATGGAGAAAGGGTTGAGGAAGCCTTAACTAACACTTACTGGTGGGCTATTTTTTGCTGATATATGAAAGGTGTTGGTTGACAGAGGTTTCTGTCCCGCCTGGTCCCGTAGCCATTCAGTCCCAAAGAAAAAGACACAGAGGTTGGCCTATTACTTCAGGCTTCTTATCAACTCTTACATCATACATTAACCCATAATTCTTGCCTGTGTAAGCCCACATGGCACCTTTTATCAGCAAGACATTCTCATCTTGATTCCTTTGTGTCTGGGTGACCACTTCCCAGAATTCTCCTGTTCTGATTGCCATGCCTATACTTCCTGCCTGGCTACTGGCCAATCAGCGTTTTACTAAAGCGATACAAATGACAAATCTTCACAGGGTAGAAGACCATTGTCCCACAGCAGAAAGGGAAACTTTTGTCTTCCTTCACTTGTGCACCCATTGATGATTGTTGTGTGCCATTTTATTTTATTTTATTTTATTTTATTTTATTTTATTTTATTTTATTTTGGCTTTTTGGGAGGCCAGCCACCCAAAGCCCAAAAAAAATCACACACGGAGGTTTATTCTTAATTATGAGTGCCCGGCCTTAGCTTGGCTTGTTTCTAGCCAGCTTTTCTTAAATTCTCCCATATACCTTTTGCCTCTGAGCTTTTTCCTCTTTTTAATTCTGTATATCTTACTTTTACTCCTACTCCATGGCTGGGTAGCTGGCTGGGAGGCTGGCTAGGTGACTGGCCCCTAACATCCTCCTCCCCTTGTTCTCTCATCTCTCCCAATCTTCCCCATTTCTCCTTCTATTTATATTCTTTGTCTGCCAACCCTGCCTTTCCTTGCTCCTGCCTCGCTATTGGTGGTTCAACTCTTTATTAAACCTTCAGGTGTTTTAGACAGGCAAAGGAATCACAGCTTCACAGAGTTTTAAAAATTGCAGCATAAACAAAAGTAATGCACCTTAAAATAATACTTCCCAGGGCCGGAGAGATGGCTCAGCTGTTAAGAGCATTCCCTGCTCTTCCAAAGGTCCTGAGTTCAATTCCCAGCAACCATATGGTGGCTCACAACCATCTGTAATGAGGTCTGGTGCCCTCTTCTGGCCTGCAAGCATACACATAGAAAGAATATTATATAGATAATAAATAATAGATAAATATTTTAAAAAAGAAAAAGAAAATCTATTCCCACAAATTTTCAAAAAAAAAATAATACTTCCCAATAGATGACCCTACCAGGTTCCAAGGCAGTGGATATATATATCATCCCTGGGTAAACTAATAAGACACAAATCAAAACAGAAGTCATGAATCTAGGAAAGGATTGACAGTGACAGGGAGGGGTTGACAGGGATAGGAGGAAGACGAGGGAGGGATAATCTGAACATGTGTCTAAGTGTGAAATTGTCAGATAACAAAATTAATGAATAAAAAGGTATAGTGGAAATTGGCTTAAAATGTGATTGAACTACAATGGATCTAAAAGAAACTCACTTCAAACATAACAATGTAATCAGGTTGGAAACAAGAGAGTAGGAAAGATATGTCACGCAAGCATTAATCAAAGGGAGGCAGCAGATTTATATTAACACCAGATAGTGCCGAGAGCAGAGAAAGCCACCCAAGAAACAGGGGAGAATATGTAATGATCAAGAAGGTCAACCACGAAGAAAACAAACCAAACCAAAGCATGTATACAACAAGAGGAACACAGGACAGAATGGGAAGGAGAAGAATTCACAGCGAGCCAATCGCTCAAGCTCCCTCTCGGACACACAGAAAGCCATCATCCAGAACACAGAAGGGCTCACACCACTGTCAACCAAATGGACCAAAATTCGTGAATAGACCCACCTGACAGCAGAGTTCCACCAGGTCTTCCCCACCACCCACGGAGGATTAGCAAACCTAGACTGTTTCAGGTCCACAAAAGAAACATAATGGGATTTCAGCCACACTGACCATGCTCTCCAAATACACTGAAATAACAGGGGAAAAAATTCTCCAAACACTTGGAAGCTGACCAATAAATTTCTAGATAACATGAGGTAGGATGGGAGTCTCGAGAGAAATAAAAGAAAGTTTGCATTGAGCAGAAGGAAAATAAAAATACAACATATCAGAAGTTGTGGGGCACGGCTACAACTGCGTGAGGAGGAAAACTTACAGTGTTGAGTGTATGAAATGAAAAGAGAAAACATCCCCAATCAAAACATTCAAGCTCACACTTCAAGGACCTTGGGAGGGGAGGAAGGGAGGGAGGACGAGAGAGAGAGATTAAACCAAAGTGTCGGGCATGGTGGCATACAGCCTTAATCTGAGCACTTGGCAGACAGAGACAGATGGATCTCTGAGTTTGAGGCCAGACTGAGTCTGCAGATCAAGTTCAAGGACAGCCAGAGCTACACAGAGAAACCCTGTCTCAAAGAAATAAAATTAGCCCAAAGCTAACTAGCAGAAGAAATGAAGTAATAAGGAAGAAAAATTAAATTAAACAAAATGGAGAATAGAAAAACTATATTAAGAAATCAGTGGAACAAAGACTTAGTTCTTAGGAAAGCTCAAGAAGTAGACAAATACCTAGGAAAACTAATTAAACAGAGAAATGCCAGAAACCCTCAGGCATCAAAAAGATGACAGAGAATGCCTGGGAAACCTATACATGTGACCTGGTGACAAACAAAGTAGGCAAGTTTCTCCAAAAGTATGAGCGACTATAGCTCAACCAATATGGAGAACAAGGTGTACATAGTCCTGTTAGGACTAAGAAACTTCAATTTATATTTTTTTAAATTCCCCTAAAAGGGCATCTTCAGGCCCAGATAGTGCCACTGGTGAGTTCTGTCAAGTGTTAAAACATGAATTGCTTCCATTCTACAGATCTTCTATTAGAAAATAAAGACAAGAGACTGCTACCTTTGTTGTAAATCTGGTAATACTGTCATAACAAGCCACATAATGGAATAAAGTAGAAAGGAATGGGAAGAAAGGGGAGAAAAGAGAGAGAGGGACTGAAGAAGGTTGGGAATGCAGCAGAAAGAAGAGGTATCAATCCAGAATTCCTTCACAAATATTAGAACCCTACAAAAGGAATGCAAGGTTGGTTCAATAGCAGATCATCAACTAATGCAATCCAGCACACAGACTAAACAAAGCATGGGTATTGGTTCATGGGTATTGGTTCGGAAAGCACATGGAGAAAAATTCATACCCATTCATGGTTGTAAAAATGACAAGCTGCCTGCGAGGTAGGAGCCCTGAGAATTTTATTCAGCTGATGAGGGTGTGTATAAAGAAGCCGCAGCTAATACTGTGTGTGAGTGTGAAAGCTGCTGCCTTTCCTCCATGAGCGAATCAGGAAGTTGCCCACATTCTGAACTCTAAATCAACACACGACTGACGTTCTGAGCAGTCCAAAATGCCAAAGTAAACAGTAAGTCAAAGCTAACGTTACAGATCAAAAGAAAAGAAATAAGAGTATTCCTGTCTGCAGATGGCACGGTCACCTGTGTAGAGGTGCTCAAGCAAGCTCTGAAAATCTCCTGGAACCCAGGGTTGAGTTCAGCGAAGTTGCTGAACAGAATTTCAGCATATAAAAGGAAAGGTTTCCTGAATATTAGCAGTGAACACATAAGCATCCGAAATTAAACGTGACTGAGAGAACTTGATGCTCTTGAAGTGGACCCAGGCTTCCAAGGGCAGCACATGCATGTGGCACACATCCTCACAACAGGCGAACACTCATAAACATAAAATCAAAATAAATAGCCGGGCAGTGGTGGTGCCCATCTTTAATCCCAGCATTCAGGAGACAGAGGCAGGTGGATCTCTATGAGTTTGAGGCCAGCCTGATCGACAAAACAAGTTCCAGGACAGTCAGGACTGTTACACAGAGAAACCCTGTCTCAAAAAATTCAAAATAGATAAACAAGCAAACAAATAAATAGAGCTTTTAAAAATGAAATGTGTAATAGATATTTACATATTCAACAAATGATACTAAGATACAAAAACAAAGCATGTAGAAGAGTTGGATAGTCCCCTACATGATGCTGAAAACTCAAAGATCTAACAGAAGGGGAGACCGACTACGTTTGTGGGCTAAGAAACCGAAAAATGGTAAGGGGCTTCTTTCTCCTCACATTCACGTGTCCCTTAAAAGCAGTTCTTATCCAAATCCCAGAAAGTATTTTGTGTGTATAGATACCTACGATATCATTTTTAAATGTATGAATAAGCCAAATATATAGGATAACTGTAACTATTTTTGGATAAACAAGAATGAGGACAAGTAATAATTATATTTGATAATAAGACTCACTCGGTATCTATAGTAAATCAATACTGTGAGATGCTGCCAGGAAGGTGCCAGACGTGTGGATCAATGAAGTAAGGTGCCCTGCAGAAAAAGAGACACGGGTGGATTTAGCCAACTTTTGATAAGAACATGAGATTTAATGAAGGAAAGATACAGCTTTCCCAATCTATGGTGCTGGAGAAATTACATGCCCATGATTTTAAAGTCAAACAATCAAACATGAACTTTGATCTAAGTTTCACAGTTTATTTAAAAAAAAAGTCCAAAACATATGGGCTTACATGTAAAATGGAAAATTCTAGAACTCTAATCAGGAAGTATAAGAGAACTTCTGGAAACCACAAGAATAGACAGACTCCTTGTATTTGGAAATAAAAAAATATATTCAGAAATCAGAGAAAAGGATAACTGGGCTTCACCAAATGAAAATTTTTGTTTTGTGAGAAACCAAGACTAAAAGGAGGGAAAATAATGTATAAATGAAGAAAGCATTTGTGACGATGTGTCTGTAGAGAACTGCCTTTGAAACTGTAGAAAGAACTTTCAAAACTCAAAAGAAAAAAATAGGAACACTGGGCATGGTGATGTACGCCTCTAATCCTGACTGAAGCTCAGAAGGCCGAGGCAGGGGGATTGCATTTGAGGTCAGCCTGCCTCCATTGTAAGGCCCTGTTTCAAGCAACAATATATTTAGAAAAAGCACAGAAGCACGAAGAGGCCTCTTCCTGAAGAGAATAGGGATGCTATATAAACGAGGGTTTGTCATTATTAGCCATTAGG
>NW_004949130.1:2377932-2379467 GCF_000317375.1 Microtus ochrogaster
GGGGAGGACTTTGGACTTTCCACAGGGCAGGGAACCCTGACTGCTCTTCAGACTTGAGAGGGAGGGGGAGAGGAGTTGGGGGAGGGTGGGAGGAGTGGGAGGCTGGGAGGAGGCAGAAATTTTTTTTTCTCAATAAAAAAAAAAATCCATCCTTGGAGGTTGGAGAGGTGCCTCACTGGGAAAGACAAAGACAAGCTTTGGTACCTCCGTACCATAGAACACTCCTCCACAAAGAACAGCAACAACCCGCAAGAATGTCTGGAGAAATACACTAAGTGAAAACAGCCAATTGCCAAATGTTGCCTGATATATGAGTTCATTCTGGGGCTGCACCTGCAACCAAGGGTGAGATCCTTAGCACCACAAAGAAGCTAGGTGCTGCAGGTACCTCTCACACTCCAGCACAGGTCGGGGAGGGGACAAAGACAGGGAGGTCTTGGGTGTAGTAATAAGAGCAGCAGGGCTGCGTCCCCAGCACCCCAGCCGCCTGCTAGCTTATGCCCCGAAATAACAACACACAAATTGTATTCATTTAAACACTGCTTGGCCCTTTAGCTCTAGCCCTTACTGGCTAATTCTGATATCCCAATCAACCCATCTCTAATAATCTGTGAGCACCGGTCTTACCGGGAAGATTCTAGCCTACGTTCATCCTGGGTCGGAGCTTCATCGCGTGTGTCTCTGCTCGGGAGCAGGGAGCATGGCGTCTCTGAGCTCACTTCCTCTTCCTCCCAGCATTCTGTTGTTTACTCCTCCCACCTATGTTCTAAGTTATGAGCCCATGCAGTTTGTTTATTACTTAACCAATGAAATCAACAGATTGATATATGACACTCCCACATCACTTGGGGACTTGCAGTCCAATCATTCTAGCCAACCAAGAGAGACCCTGCCTCAAAAGGAATAAGGAGGAAAACAAAGCAATACAGGGAGACACCCAAAGGCAATCTCCGGTTTTCACATGCACACCTGTGGGCAGGCAGGCATGCAGGCACACATACACACATATACACATGCACACACACACACACCACAGAAACACACATAAACTAAAACTAACAGCAAAGCAAATTTGTGACGATAGAGTCCAATTTCACTTACTTATCAAATGCTCACAGTGGGTTGACATTTTGATTTTGAATTTTGAAGCACCGGGGATGGGGCCAGGCTGAATAAGTACTCTACCACTAAGCTACATCTCTGGAGTCTAATAGTTTTTAATCTCTTAATAAATAAGATATTTCTACGTATCTTTACACCTGTTTCAGGTATCTTGAAGTCTAACATATCAAGGCGTACAAAAGATTATTAACCTTATGATGACTGCTACACATCTAGTGCCTACGTCTAATTATTTATTAAGAGATTAGTAGAAATATCTGTGACCCCGTACAGGTATCTGGAGCACACGAGGTGGCATTAAAAAAAAAATAAGTGCAGAGCCAGGTGGATCTCTGTGAGTTCGAGACCAGCCTGGTCTACAGAGCTAATTCCAGGACAGGCTCCAAAGCCACAGAGAAACCCTGTCTCGAAAA
>NW_004949130.1:2379567-2392677 GCF_000317375.1 Microtus ochrogaster
GGGGACCCACTTGGATAATTCACCAGAAACCTGAATAAACCCCAAACCAAAAAAAAAAAAGGTAAGCTGAAAGAACCCAAAGATGAAGGTCTCTGATATGATATCTCTGGACCACATCAGCTATTGGCAGTGGGTGTAGCATGTCTGATTCCAGCACAGACAAGGTTTCAAAGAATGGACAGGTTATGGGGCAGGCGAGAGAAACTGAATATTGACTAAATATTTAACAATATCAGGGAAGTTTTGCTCACCTCCAAGGGATGTATACACTTTTTCGCTCTTGGAGATGTGTGCTTAATTGTTGATGATTATAAAATGGTATGTAAGGGTGGCTTCAGAGAATCCGGGGATGAGCAGAAGGTACTCAGGACATGACAGGTGCTGTGGGTGAGCAGTGTGTTCACGGGCATCCATGTTCCTGTTTGTATGACTTTTGCACATGTTTGTGTTTTCTAAAACAAAAAGGCAAAAAAATACAACTGCAGCAGGGAGGCTTTGTTTTCACCCAGGGTCATCTCCTGCCAGCAATTCTTCAAAGGGAGATTGTCTGGGGTTTTTTGGTTTGTTTTTTTTTTCTTTTTTCTTTTTTTGGATTTTCGAGAAAGGGTTTCTCCATAGCTTTTAGTTCCTGTCCTGGAACTAGCTCTTGTAGACCAGGCTGGCCTCGAACTCACAGAGATCCGCCTGCTATATCTTTCCTTCATTAAATCTCATGTTCTTATCAAAGGTCGGCTGAATCCACCGGTGTCTCTTTTTCTGCAGGGTGCCTTACTCCATTGATCCACACGTCTGGCACCTTCCTGGCAGGAAGGAAGGAAGGAAGGAAGGAAGGAAGGAAGGAAGGAAGGAAGGAAGGAAGGAAGGAAGGAAGGAAGGAAGGGTGAGACAGAGGGAGGAAGGAGTTCACCAACCAATGAATTCATGAATAAGCAAATGAGGGCAGTGTGTCTTTCGCAGACCATGGATGAGTGGATGGCAAACAGATGGAAGCCTGAGAAAAGGAATCTGGAGGACCAGCAGAGGAGGAACTCAGCCTAGCCTATGGAGCTGCACAATGCTTTGCAGGAACAACAGAACCCACGTGATTCAGACTCACCTACCTTCCTAGGAGCCTCCTGAGGATGGTTACTGCTCCAAACAGCACCCACTGTGTTTTCAAACCTCTCCCCCAGTAGTTTTCCCGATTGCCACACGCTCATCGTATGAAGTGATGCGTTTCATTGTGACATTCTTACAAGTGGATCCTGTCCCTTGTGCTCAGCACCATTGCCTGCCCTTTACCCTTCTCACTGGTCCCCTTCTGCTTTCCAATCTCCCTTCACTTTCATTTTAGACACACACACTCTCTAGGTTCTGAGTATGAGAGGAAATGCGGCGTTTATCTCTCTGCGTTGGGTTTATTTCACTTCCATCCATTTCCCTGCCAATGACATCATTGTATCCTTCCTTCTAGCTGAACAAAACTCCTCTGTGTGTGTACACCACATTTTCTTTGTGCTTTCATGAGATGATGGGCATCAGACTGATTCCATGTCTCAGCTATCGTGAATTATGCTGGGATGAACATGGGTGCGGGGTATCTCTGTGCTGTGCTCTCTGGTCCCTCCAGATATGCATCCGGGGGTGGGGTGACTGGACTGTACAGCAGTTCTGTACAAAATCAGAATTATATGCTGCAACATATTTTGAAAGAACTTTTAAAATGTGTCCTATACTCCAAATAACACTCCAGCTCTTTGTGGGGAGAAGAGATACTTCAGAATTCAAAATAAAATCCTGACAACAATAGTCTTCTGAGCAAACATACAATGCCCCAAGACTCCCCGGCAGGTGCCATGGCAAGGAAGCCTCCTGCGCACTCCTCTTCTTCCTCTGCTTCCTCCCCTCCACTGTCCCCTTCCTGTGGCTGCACAAGCTACAGGGGTCATCTTTGTACCCCTTTGCCAGTCTCTGCTCAGAGGTCACAGGAATGCTGGCATATCCGAGGCTCCCAAGAACTTCGGCGCTCAGCATCCTCGCTGACCCACCGAGAAGCAATGCTCTGACCTCTACCTTCATCCCAGCGTCTTCGGGGACCCACAAGGCACTGTGGGTGACCCCTCAGGTTCCCCGGGACTCCAGTCCCAGTACTACTAAGCACATCTAGGTACAACCGGCCAACCACAAACACAGGGGCTGGGGAAAGACACTGCCGCATGGAAGCCACGCTCATCTTCTCAAACACATCACTCCTCCTCCAGAGGGTTTTCCCTCCTTAGTGACGTCGGGAGTCACTTTCTCTAGTGGATGGTACAGTGCTCATGAGGGCTGCCCTGGTTGGGCTTTCTGTTGTGATATAACACCCTAACCATGTGACTCAGGAAGGGAAATTTGTATCCTCTTACAACCCAGGGGCCACAGTCCATCACTGAAGTCAGGGCAGGGGCTCAGGGCAGGATCATGGAGGACAGGAGCTGAGCCCCCGCCATGGTGGGGTGCTGCTGAATAGCTTGCTGTCCATGGCTAGCTCAGTCTGCTTTCTTATAACACCCAGGACCACCAGCCCAGGGGTGGAACTGCCCACAATGGGCTGGACCCCTCCACAAGAATCTTCAACCAATAAAACGCACCATGAACTTGCCTACAGGCCAATCTTCCAAAGGGATGTTTTTTTCTCACTTCAGGGTCCTACATCCCAGATGACAGCAGATGATATAAAACTAACCAACACAGATGTGGATAGCCCAAAATGTGTCAAAGCCACTTTTACTCCTTTACTCCCACTAACCTTCCAGAATGCTCCTCTTGACTTAGCACCTGGAGATGCTAAGGAGTTGGTTGATGTGGGTCTGCCCCAGCCATCTGAGCGTCACCACCTCTGTATGTAACTGTTTCTATTCTGTGGCAAAGAAACAGCCTTGGGTACACCTGCCACCATCATCCCAAAGGCCAGCCAGAGAGAGGCAGAGACATGGAAGCCCTTGCGGGTGCCAAGCTACTCAATTATTCCCCACCCTAGCCTCTAGTTTTTCTCTCTATCCCTTCCTGTTCCTTCAGCTAGTCTGGGCTCACCCCACTACCTCCTCTTCCCTCCGACCTGACTTTGGGTCATAAAATGGAGCGATTCAGTGTTTATGCTCCTAGCTACATTTACGTTTAAGAGTAAGATGTTGAGTTTAGTTTTAATGATGGAGAGAAAAAAAAAAAGCCTTTCAAAAGATAGCTCAGTGAAACTCATTATGTACTATAAAGGCCACTATTTAAAGATTCCGTAATTCTACTGATAATCTTTTTAGGGCAGATTTATAGCCGAAAATAGTTAGATTCTTTGACTTCAGTTATAATTTTCCATTCTGTAATTTAATACTCCTTTAGTTTATATTTGCGCATTAAAAAGACGGGATCTAAAAGTCCATCATTAAATACTTTTAATAAGTGCAATAAATAAGTTTTACAGTGTGCATAAATCTAAAAACAAAACCCAACATAAATTGTTAATCTTACACTTTTTCTCATTAATTGCAATGCATAAACATATGTTTTATACAAAGATATTTGCTCCAAAATAAGTATAATAAATACAGTTTACCACATGTATTAACCTTAATAGTTACAAGCTGTTAATCTTATATATTAGGTAATAATTTGTAATAAATAATTGTTTATTATCTTGATGTTTGCTTGTCTTGGGTTTTAGCAATATGCAATAAAGAAATGCAATTTTGAATAATTTGATTGTAAGACTACTGGGAAAATACTGTATGTTATAATTAGCCGGAAGATGGTTCTGCTCCTGAGAACCAGGGGAAAGGGGAGGGGGCTCAATAATCTAAACATATGTTATTGAGTCCATAAATAATTTTTAAAGTTGAGTTTAGTTTCAAACAAGACAAAAATGCTAAAACTTAAATACGAATGGAAGAGCGAAGCCTTTTTCTCTGAATTTCAGAGCTTCTGCCTTGGTCTGGGCAAAAGCGACAAGGAAACCGGAAGTCCACACTTGACACAGAGGCATGGCCACCATTCAACTGACCCTCCCCATCCACACCCGCAGGGGCAGCTGCAGGTGTGTACTCAAACGCAGCACCCTCCACCATGTGCTTCCATGAGAATGCCTTTTCTGGGGGGGAATGGGGGGCTGGCGGGAGGGGCTGGCAGGGAGGGGCTGCCAGAGAGGAGAGGCTGGCTGGGAGGAGGGGCAGGGAGGAGCTGGTGGGGAGGGGCTGGAAGGGAGGGGCTGGCAGGGAGGAAGGGCTGGCACCTTTCCTAAGCTTAATGGAAACCACTAGTCTTAAAAGTAAAGGCAATAATTTGTCATAAATAATTGTTCATTACCTGGGCATTTGTTTGCGTTGAAGTTTAGCATTGTGCAATAAAGCTGTGCAATTTTGAGTAATTCGATTATAAGACTGCGGGGGAAATAAGGTGGATTATAACGAGCTGAGGGAGGGTCCTGTGGGCTGGAAACACCAGTCTGTCAAACCACTGGCCTGGGCAAGGGCAAGTTTCACTGGAGCCATGGAGGAGTCTGCGACTACCTGGAGGTGGAGAGGGAACCTGTTTCTCTCCTTTCTGCCAGAGGAGCGCCCACTGGACCAAGATCTGTGCTGGGGGAACTCAGTCTCCTCCCTTCTGGAATCCCAAGTCCCACAGAGGGCACCGGGGCTGCAGGAGAGTCTTGACTGACGCCCCAGCACACCTGCTGGCCAGATGGCACCGAAGGCTCACCTGTATGTGCCCAGGAGAGGCGTCCTGGGAGGGGCACTCTCTCCAAGGTGCCCTGATGCATCTCAGGCCGGCTGGCATTGTGTCAGGCTGCACCCTTGCGTGCCCCGGGCAACTGAATGAAGCAGCCTCAGGCAGGAACAAACGGTGAGCACTTGGGCCACACGGGAGCCCAAGGACATGGAGGCCCATCTCAGGTCTGATAACAGGAGGGAGAGTGAGATAGTGAGGGACAGAAGAAGGGAGGTGTAAGAAACTAAAACGGGGAGCAGGGAACAGGAGGGGAGAGGAGCAAGAGAGAGAAGAGGAAAAGGAAAGAGGGGATAGAGAAAGGACATAAAGGAAATAAGGGAAGAGGGAGGGCTGGAGAGGAGGGAACGGAGAGAAAAACAGAATAGTGAACCCAGAATGACCCGCAGAAGAACTCCTTCACCAACTTATAGCGGTTATCCTCCAGCGCATGCGCAACCAGCGTGCCTCCTGTAGTCGTAGGGCCGTACAGGCAGCTGCTCCCTGCCTTGCAGTGAGCCCAAGTAGGTGCTTCTGTTTTCACATCTTCCTTTCCCACACTCTGATTGCTAAGGAACATGAGACTAGCCCGGGTTTCACTCTTAACCCATCACCCTGCCACATCCGGGCAGTCTTCATGGCATCCTTCCTGCTGAGACTCTGACAGCTGGAGACAGGGAGTGGTCTCACCAGGACAGACAACTCAGTCCCGAAGTTCTTGCCTGGACCTCAAGCAGAATTGGTTCCAGGTTCCCAGCAGCAAGTTTCCTGAACCTGAAGCCCAGGGAGGGTGAAAACAAGAGAGTTCCATGTCTCCCTTCTGTGGGAGAGGAATGCTGTCTCTCTGGCTGGGGCTCTCTTCTGAGGCAGGCTAGAAGAGATGTAGAGATCTACACTTCGTTCCCCAACCTCCCCCAAAAGGTACACATCACCACTAAGCCCTCAGCTGCCCCTTTCCTGGAACCTCAGAGGGAGGACTCCCTCCCACCCCACCGTGACCTAGGAGAGCTCTCTAAGGCTCCAGAGGGTCAACAGAGTCCTGCCCCAGCGGCAGCTCATGACTATGGGAACTATGGGACTGTCAAGAGACAAAGGCTAGCCCAGACTTCAGGTGGGACCCAGCCTGCAGCCAGGACTACCGTGCCACCCCAAAAGATGACACGCCTGCCCCTCTCCATAGAGCTCCTTGCAAACTCAAGAGGGTGAGGAGTGAGGGGAAGTATGCTGGGCCTGAGACAAGTGCAGCGAGGAGGCCTATGAGGACCTCTGGGGATGCTGGGCTGCTGGAGATGCTAGGAGCTATCTCCACTCCCTGGGCGGCTCTGGGGCAACTGCGGGAATCATGCAGCCAGATGAAGCTCATAAATTTCCCCTATGAACAATTGTTTTCATTTCCCTCCCATGCCACTAGATATTATAAGTGGAAAGCAAAACACAAGTAAATATGTTCATTCCACTCTGTGATCGGTGATAAACGAGAGGCTGCGCGGGCTGACAAAGGTCATCAAGTCGTCAGGCCGGAGTCTGCGAGTGGACACTGCCACCCTCCGGTCACATGTGGAACTGCATCCTCCTCCGCCACCCTGATTCCACTACCCGCCCAGGTTGCAGGCACCCGCTAAAAGGGCTCCTTCCGCACAAGGCTGCCATCCTGCTTCAGATAAGACACCCGACACGTGCAAATGACTGAAAAACCACAAAGCAAAGAAAGACTGAAACCAAAGCTAAGCAGCATCCCTAATAACCTCTCTCACGAAGATAACTGTTTACTAACATTTCAGTCGGTTTCTCTTAGGTAAGATGAGTGTTGGGCATCCTGATACATGACGAGGTGTGCACAGTAAAAGAGCAAGGCTGTTTGTCCAAAACCATGATTTTTTTCACTTACTGTTCAAATTAAATTAACTTCTGTAAACAGCTGAAAATACCTTTTTAAGGGCTGCATAATATTTTTTTAATTTTATTCTTATTATTGGTGGAGATGGTGGTGTGATGGGGTGTGTGTGTGTGTGTGTGTGTGTGTGTGTGTACACAATGAGGGGAGGAGGGTACAGGTGTGGAGGTCAGAAGACAACCTGTGGGAGTTAGTCTCTCCTTCTACCACACGAGTCCGAGAGATCAAACTCAGGGGCTGGCAAGCATCCTAACAGGATGAGCCACTGGACTGGTGAGATAGATTAAGTTGCAGCTGTACCAAGTCAGTTGGCCATCTTCAATTACTTTTTACACTATTTCCAATGTGTCACTCAGTGTCGATTATGCTGAGGCTAAAATCTTCATTCAACCCTTGTTCATAAGGCTTAGAAACGTAAAGGTATAATTACTGAATGAAATAAAATCTGGTTCCTCGCTCATCCTACCTTTCAACTTAATGTCAACCTCAGGGGGGAAAAAAACACTGAGGGATGAAAGATTTGGATTCTGAAGTGGAACATGGAGGCTCTGAATCAGGTAGATATCAGAGAAAAGTCCTTTATGCATACTATTCAAAAGACAGAGACTGGAGAAGAAATGGGGATGTCTGGAAGTAGGTGGACCACCTACAGCTGAGTGAGGGTATCCATGTATAAGAATTTCAAAGAATGTGCAGGAAAATACTACTTTGAAAAAGATAACTAGATTTGAATTGTATAAATGTAAGAGGTCCCTCTGTGGAAAAAAAAACACAATTTTGAGATTGAAAAGCAAACCAAAATCAAAGAGAAAAAAATATTTTTGACACACATAACAGAAAGATGAATACCCCTAATGTACTCAGCTTTCTTATAAGTGAATAAGAGATGTTTCAATAGGGGAAAAATGGATTGGGGACATGAATAGCAATTCACAAAAGAATAAATACAAATGATAAATATGCATAAAAGATGCCCAACCTTATTAGTAATCAAACATATGCAAATTAAAACAGTAATGAGAGTAGACGTCTGTCCTCATGTTGGTAAAGACAAAAAAACGGTGATAGAGGAAAAATGGGGAGGAGTGAGAGAGGTCTCTCAACGGCACTGGTGGACTAGAAAACCTTGAGGAGGGATAATGTGTCAATATTACCAAAATGCTTTAAAATGCAGGACCCAGCAGGGCAAGGTGATGGACACCTGAAACCCCAGCACTTGAGAGGCTGAGGCAGGAGGATCAGGAGTCATGGATTAACCTGAGCTACATGGTAAAATCCTGTCTCAAAATTCAGAACCCAGAGATTTTGTTTCCAAAGGAACCAGTCAGGGATGTGTGTGAGGATTTGGCTACAATGGGTTTTCTGCTCCCAGAAGCAAGCCAATGCCCAACAATAGAAGAGTACATGCATTCCATACCAAATCACAGGGTAGGTAAGCAGGGCAGCATTGAGTAAAAACAACGTTGTAGAAATGTACTGGCTAACTGCCAAGGGTTTTCAGATCTGTTTCATTCCAACAACAAAAACCAACTGCAGGGGCTGGAGAAAGTGCTCATCAGTTAAGGATCCTGGTTGCAGAGGACTTGGATTCAGTCCCCAACACCCACATGGCTGCTCATGATTGTCTGGAACACCAGTTTCAAGTGATCTGATGCCCTCTTCTGGCCTCTACAGGCACTGCACACATATGGTCACAAACATAAACATAGACAAACACTAACACACTAAAAATAAAGCAAATAAATAACTCCAGTTGTTTCTGAGGCTAGCCTAGTCTCCATAGTGAGTTCCAGGCAGCCAAGGCTACATAGTGAGACCCTGAAAAAAAAAGCCTTTTTTTAGTTTTTGAGACAAATTTTCTCTGTATAACAGTCCTACCTGTCCTAGAACTAGCTCTTGTAGATGAGGCTGGCCTTGAACTCACAAAGATCCACCTGTCTCTGCCTTTCAAGTGCTGGAATTAAAGGTGTATGCACCACAGCCCAACTTAAAAAGGAAAAAAAAAACCTTTTTAAAGCAAAGTAGAAACAATGAAATTGTATTTCATACAATCAGAGGAAGATGCTGGGATATCCATCCAAGACAAAGATTACAGATGAGATTGCAAGTCCTTTGTTTCCCAACTGACTCTTTTTTAACCTTTCTACATTTAACAATGTCCTACTAAATGAGGTCAAGGAAGACGGTGGCTTGGGTTTTTCTAGAATCATCACACTGATCACATGCCCACCAGCAGCACAAGACTATCTTCCTTTGTCCCTTTGTTCAGGCCTCAGACAGTCTTGGAACACATTCCAGAATGAGGTGTGTTCTAGAAGCCCTGTGGTCCCCGGTTGAGAAGAAGGGATGGGCTGGTAAGGCAGCATGATGGGTGGTGTCGATTCCCTTCTGTGAGAACAGATGCAGGGCAGGGAAGGGAGCTCAGAAAGGGCCACTCTAAAGAGAAGAGGGTATGAAGAACTGAGTGGCTGGCATGATGACACACACCCGAGCCCAGCTCTCCGCGGGCTGAGGTAGGAGGACTGTGAGTTTTGTGCTAGTTGGAGTGACATAAAGAGTCATTCTAAGAAAGAAAGGAAGAAAGGAAGGAAGGGAGGGAGGGAGGAACGAAGGAAGGAAGGAAGGAAGGAAGGAAGGAAGGAAGGAAGGAAGGAAGGAAGTGATAAGTGCTGTGGGTCAGTGAGACAGTTCAACAGAAGCCTGATAGCCTGAGTTAGACCTTTGGAACCCATGGCAGACAAAGAGGCATCACCTCAAACATTGTCCTCTGACCTCACACACAGTCACACACAATAATAACAACTAACATGATCTTTTCAGAGCATTTTACTAATTCTTTGAGAATTTCACACAATGGGTTTTGATCGTATTCATTCCCCATTCCTTCCAGATCCACCCCTCCCACCCCCATCCCAACTTCATGTCCTCTTCCATTTCATTTTTTACCTAATTAAAGGGATTTTGTGCATGTCTTCAGGGTGTCCAGTGGCTTTTGAGGGTTGCTTCCCCAGAGGGGTCAATGTGAGAGGACTTTACATTTACAGGAGAAACAAAACACTGTTGTCCTTAAAAACCCAGGCTAAAGGCACTCGGGCTCCACCTCCCCTGGCCCCTATGCCATGGCTCCATGCACTCTATTTCTGAAGAAGACCCCACATCTGCCCAAGCCCGTCATCTTCTTGAGGAATCTCCCTCTTCATAGTGAGAAAGAAGCACTGAGGCCATGGGGGGGCCTGGAATAACTGGGCATAACCCTGGGGACACAGCTGGAGGTGGTTGCTATGCCTTACACTGGGGACCATCATCTCCAGGCAAATATATCAGAGGAGTCTGTGACTTTGGTCATCTACACCCAGAGCGAGCTCCAGAAGGTGACACAAAGCAAGAGCATCCAACCAGTGCCCTGATGCCAGTCTGTGTAATAGACAGACAGCCTCTAGGACAGGGGGCTACAGGTGTGGGGCCTCCAGACCATGCTCTCTCCATTCATTAATGGAAAACTTATCTTACCCAAGGCTCATGGCAAGAGAATGACATCCCCATCGAATTAAAAAGCCTTCTCGGCAAAGGAAATAATTACCATGGTGAAGAGAAAACCTTCAAGGGATGGGGGTGCTGTCTTCAGAGATCCCAAAATTACAATTAACCAAATCAATGAGTGAGGAGCTGGAGAGGTGGCTCAGACGTAAAGAGCAGTAGTTGCTCTTGCAGAGGAGCTGACTTCATTCCCAGCACCAATGCAGTGGCTTTTAACTCTCTATAAACCTAGTTCCAGAAGATCTGGTGCCCTCTTCTGGCCTCCATGAGCACTGCATACATGTGGACATGTGGTGCACATAAACTCCCATAGGCACACACTCACACACATAAAATAAATTTAAGAAAAAATAATCACAAAACAATGATGGGTAAAAGAACAGAACATGGTTCTCAAAAGAAGCCAAATGTCATCAGGGAAATGAAAATCAAATCCACAGCATCCACAACTCTCACCTTAGTCAGAATAGAAAGACCAATGACAAAAAATACCAGTGAGAATGTGGGGAAAGGAAAGACATCGTTTACTGTTGATGGAAATTTAAATTAACACATCCACTATAAAAATTATAATGGAAGTTTAAAAAACTGATATAGTATAGCATGGAGTTGAATCTAGCTGTAACACTCACAGTTGTATACCTGAAGGAATCAAAGCCAGCTTACATCCAAGTCCACTGTGACATTACAGAATCAAATGACTAAATTTTTTAATGTGGTATATTATTCAACTGTGAAAAATGAAGTCATGTGATTTGCGGGAAAATGGATGAAACTAGAGATGGTCATATCAAGCAAAATCAAGCCAGACTCAAAAGCATATTTCACGTTTTCTCTTACAAGCAAAATTTTTATTTTTTAAAAGACACGGAAGGAAATGGTGAAGGTGGAATAGGAGGGGTTCCCAGACTTCCTGCTTCTAAGAACACATCTGCTACCCCACAGCATCTGACCCAAACAGTGAACAGTAATGGATACCATTCAAGGCATGCAGAATACATGACAACTAAGTGCTCAGCCAGAAACAGGGCATCTATCTAACTATATCTCACACACACACACACACACACACACACACACACCCCTCAATAAACACTGAGGAAGAGATAAAACTTAAGGCTCAGCAAATAGGGAGAAGAACTGGGAAACGCTGACTTTGGGACATGGCACAACCATGCTGACCTCCCGGCACCTGTGGGTGTCCATACTGTGTAGCCTAGGCCTCTGGACAGCTGGTCACAGATCAGGGAGGGGCTCTGCATGCCAGCCCCTCCCTGCTGTACTGTTAGCTACTGAGGGATTCTGAGGGAGCAGCAGTCATCACCTTCAGGGATGCAGCCAACCAGAGGGTCACAAACAAGACATGAGCGTGGGAGATGAACCTGTAGAGAGGAGAGGGGATGACAGGGTAAGAGGAAGGTAAGAGAGATGGAGGTGAGAGAAACCAGAGTGCAATGGATACGTGTATGAAATTGTCAAAGAACAGATGTAATGAGAGGGAGGGGCACCTGAAAAAGGCAAAGAGGACCAGAGAGGGAGGGGAAGTCCATAAAGTCACCGTGAGTGGATATGATCAGAGTACATGATATACGTGTATGAAAATACCACCGAGAAACCCATTACCCTGTCCAATCAATTCGAATGCACTAATTGAAAAACAGAGCCTATCCGTCTCCCTAGGTAGCCTAAGCTGACCTCGAACTCACAAACTTCAGCCTCTGCTTTGCTGATGCTTGAATCTGGACATGAACTCCTAGGCGCTACCCTTGGCCTTCGGTACGATGCCTGGCATGTGGCAGACATCTAGCAAGTGTTTACCAAATGTATCAAGACACTAGCATGAATGGAAGGGTCGGAAGACACAAGTCAGGGCTTGTCTCTGTCGGTTTCATATGCAGAAGTGGAACTCATGCTAAGCTGAGCAGCCGCTGATGAAGGGACGACCAGACCCAGACCTGAGTGCGGACATGTACACGGAGGTGTGCAGGTGCTCGCAGGGGCCAGAAGAGAGTGCCACTCCCCTGGAGCTGGAGTCATGGATAGCTGTGTGTCACATGATTGTGAGTTCTAGGACATGAGCTTGGGTCTTCTACCTGAGCCGTATGTCCTCAACCACCGAGCCATCTCTCCGGCCCTCTGAGTGGCCTCGATCTCCATCACGATGCATCTCCCCACATTTTGCTGGGGTAAACAACACAGAACCGGCTTCCTCAGGAGTGGCCTGCAAAGCCCCCAGCACGAGCAGGCTTTCACGGCAGCCCTTGACCTATGTAGCAGGCTGTTAAAGACAGACAACACCAAATCTCCATTGCCCATCTGAAAGACAGTAGTAATGGCCTAGGCTCCCAGTGAGAGCTAGTGATTGCGAGCACCCAAGGCCCCCATCAGCCAAGGGTCTAAAGGCACCAACCCTCCAAAGCTAAGGGAAGGAGCCTTTGTTGTTCCCTGTAGCCGGGGTGGGACCATAAGTCACATGGACGTGGTCCACAGCCTATCAGACTCAGATCTGAGAGTAGAATATTTGCCATTTGGCTCTTCCCTTTTCCTGTGGGACCTAAAAGCTGACTGAAGGGCTGGACCCTCAGGGCGCTCAGGCATGGGGGTGGGGTGACACAGACCCAAGGAGAAACCAGAGACATTGGATAACAGTGTTGTTCCGGGGAGAGCAGAGGACTCAAAGGTGGGGGAGCCAGGAAAGAATGGCCCCCAGTGGATGTTCCCAATGACCTCTGCGTGCAAGAAGATGGGTGTGCAAAGATAGGTGGAGAATGAGCTCCTTCAGCTCAGCAGTGACCTGCCAGATCTATCCAGGGAGCCGCTTAGGGTAATAGTTCTAACCCCATAGACTTCTCTGAGCACACTTCATCACTGGGAGTAGAAACTGTCTCCAATAAGATCTCCTCAGCTCCTCTGTCTCAAGAGAAATGGAACTGGAGATGTAGCCCACTAGTAGAGCACCTACCCAG